>NC_053428.1:93028462-93241464 GCF_007990345.1 Gossypium hirsutum | reverse complement strand
TCAGTTGATAAACGAGCTACCGGCCTTTGGCTAAGTTGATCTTTTGTGTATGTACATAAGGGTTGGTAATGTGAAGCAAGTATGATATCGAAAATTTGTGCATATGAAATTATTCGTTTAGCTATATGAATGCTATACTTTTGCTGTGCTGGAATTCCTTGCTCAAAACTTACTAAGCATAAATTGCTTACTCCGTTTCTTTGATCCTCTATTTTATAGATTTTGGTTCTCCAGCTATCGGACTCGGGATTTTGAAGTCGAAGTCGCCCACACTATCAAAGCCCCCCCCCTTTTGGTTCTCCAGCAGTGATGTAGATTTGGAAATTCACTAAAAATATTAGGAATGGAATTAAATAGTGAATAAATTATGTAAACGAACCTTGATGAATCTATTTTCATAGGAAAGTAACGAAACAATCATATGGACAGTATGCTAGGAGATATTCAGGTTCTTGTGAGACAGGGCCAGAACGGTTTCTGGATTTCCTGTTCCGACTTTGGAAATTCATTATAAATTAACCATAGACAACTAGGAGTCAAGCCATATATGTATAGATTCCTCTCTGAGTCTATTTTCTATAGAAACAAACGGAATCAGTATTGATGCCCTGTACAGGGAGATATCCAAGTCGTAATGCGCAAAGGTCAGGGTAGTCGATCCCTGTAACATGGGAGACTTTGACTAATAAACTGTACTAATTGGCCCAAACAAAAATTCTAGAAAAAAATATGTAGATGGAAATATGAGTCTAGTTTCAGGGAAAATTTACGGAACTGGATTCCGAGTTTCTGAACTCAAGATATGATTTTTAAAGCGACTATTACGCAGATTGGCAGTGTCTGGAAAATTTTTAAAGTTTGTTAACACCTCGTGTTCGACTCCGGTGACGGTCTCGGGTTCGGGGTGTTACAGGCAACAAGTGATAAGTGATAAGTGATAGCTTCGGCTACACTTATCTAATCAAGGAAAAGCGAAAGTGATAAGTGATAGCTTCGACTACACTTATCTGATCAAGGAAAAGTGAAAGTGATAAGTGATAGCTTCGGCTAAACTTATCTGATCAATGACAAATGACAAGTGAAAAATGGTAGCTTCAGCTACCTGATCAGTGAAAAGTGGTAGCTTCGGCTACCTGATCAGTGAAAAGTGGTAGCTCCGGCTACTTGATCAGTGAAAAGTGGTAGTACTGGCTACCTGATCAGTGAATAGTGGTAGCTTCGGCTACAAGTGACAAGTGATTTCCGTACAAGACCATATCTGGGATATGGCATCGGTGTGATATATGCTACTGTATAAGACCATATTTGGGATATGGCATCAGTGAGATATGTGATTCGTGTAAGACCATAGCTGGGCTATGGCATCAATATGTGATATGTGATTACGTGTAAGACCATAGCTGCGCTATGGCATCATTATGTGAAGATGTGTAAGACCATAGTTGGGCTATGGCATCGATATATGAATATGTGTAAGATCATAGCTGGGCTATGGCATTATTACGTGAAGATGTGTAAGACCATAGTTGAACTATGGCATCGAGAAAACGAAGTACTCAATTCTGTAAGATGTTCACTAATTTGAAGAAGTTTGGTAAGTATTACATGAAATTATGCGACATAAGGAAATACGAGTTGATGAGACATGAGCATAAAACTTGGTTGATGAATGAGTTATTTTATTAAAAGTAAAAGGAAGGTTTTTACAAAGAGAGAGTGTTTACAAAGAGAGAATACTGAAAGTAAAAGAAAAGATTTCTAAGCTATTTTTCGATGCCCTTGTTTAGGCTTCTTACACTGCTATTTATAGCAAAATTTTCAAAGCTCTATTTAATTTTTCTTCAATCCCAAACAGTGTTTCTGATAAGGATGAATTTATTGTTGCCTTCACGTATATTGTCAGTTGTCTTGTCATATCTTTTGTCCGTACATGGATGCCTTGAATTTTTATTTACTGCCAATCTTGAAAATCTGCTTGAAATTCTTCTTGACTCTCCACGTGGTATTTATCTTGTCTTTATCCTTCTTGGATATTGTCAAGGTTCAACATTTCTATTTCATCCAGATGTAATGATTCTGGTGATAGTCTTGGTGAATTCCAAGTCTCCCACGTGTTCTTAATTTCCTCGATTATTTCTGAAGGAAAATCATCTATTTTCATATCTGCTATTTTCTTTAGCAGTTGTATGGATTCTTCATCTCTTGTTTTCTGGACTACTTCAGTGTCATCAGCTACTATTCTTTTTCCATTGGTGGATAATTTGTATGTTTGTTGATGAAGTACATGTTGACCTGTTGACATTAAATCAATTCCGGCTTGGATTTGAAAGTATTTTGGATTATTGTAACACTTGTCAATGGTTTTTGTCAAGTGTTTTTTATCTTCTTTGACTGCTGATAAATAAGGACTATCAATTTTTCTTTGAATAATCCAAATTTGATATGGTTGATAAAATCGCTCTTTTTCAGCAATGCCAATAAGACTACTTATTTGGATATAAAAATAGTAATAAAAATCATCTTGATATACCAAAAGTGATAATATAGCTTTTATAATAGCAGGAAAATTTTTTAATAAGTGAAAAGAAAAGTTTTGTACTACAATTTCTCTAACAAAACCCTATTCAATACTGTTTATATCAAATGGTTCATGATCTAATCTGAATTTTATAGTAGGAATTTCTTCTCCTATTTCATTTAGAAAAACATATGCTTGTAAAAAATATTCAGAAAAGACTTTTTTATATTGAACCTGTTGGTTGCAGATAATCTTATTGATTTTTTCAAAAATTTCTGCTGGTAGTATTTTCTTAGCTTTATTATATAAACATATTCTAAACATTTTATTCATAATGGGACTATTTGTTCCTTTATGCATAAAATATTGGAATATATCAATAAGATTATTTATCTCATTGATATTTGTATACTCTATTTCGAGTTCTTCCCAATCTCTGTATAAAACAGCTTTTAATAATAAATCATGTGCTTCGTTTTCTTTAGTTGTTTTTCAACTAAAATTGCGAAACTTTGTAAGAGCTCGTCTAAAATTTCTCTTTGTTCTAAAATATGGGTTTTCCATATTTCATTAATGTATTTATAAATTTCACTTGGTAAACCTGGATTATAAAAATCTTTTATCTTTGGAATTTGTTGTTGTTTCAACAAATTTTCAGCTCCTTTTATAACTTCAGAATAACTAGCTTGATATGCTAAATGAGTTATTTTTGTACAATGACTATAACTTAATTTATTTTTTACTTGTTTAGCAGCTTTAGTCTGTAAACAATGTAAAGATATTCTTTCTTTTGCAAAATTAATTCTATTTCCTATAGAATCTATATTTTCTTTTGCTATGCCTGATTCTTTGCTATGTTTATCTAAATAAGACACATATTTTTTTATACATATCTCATCCCATGGTGGGGGTAATTTATGAAGTATTGGTTTTTCCAAATTCTATATTTCATTTTTAATTTTTGATATTCATGAAGAAATTTTTAGAAAATTCTTCTAAATATCTTATATCACATAATTAATTTTGACAAAGTATAACTGGCTATACTATCTTGATCTTTTTTATCAAAATAACCACAAAATTCTGTTTTTAGAATATTTGTTAATCCTTTTAAAAGATCTTTAGGAGTACTTATTTGATTAATAAGTTGTCCTTTTTGGACTTTTCCTACTTCTGATTCTTCCCATCGTCTTAAGAATTGTAAAACATCTCCTTGAAAAGTTCCTACAAAATAATTTGGAGTACCTATTTGATTAATAAGTTGTCCTTTTTGGACTTTTCCTACTTCTGATTCTTCCCATCGTCTTAAGAATTGTAAAACATCTCCTTGAAAAGTTCCTACAAAATAAATTAAAAATTTTTCTTTCGACCAAGTACCGTTGTTGTTTACAACGATTGTCATTGACTGTGCCCAATCGTCTATGGTTTTTTCATAATCTAATATTGAAATATTAGTCAAGTCTAAATATATTCCACCTTGAGCCACATTTCTTTTATTTAAATCATCTATCCTATATGGTATAGGTATAGTTTGACTTGGTTGTTGATTAGAAGATTCTCCTGTATATTCGGTTTTAACTTCATTAGTTGCTAAAAAATTAATAATAAAATAATTGAGTTATTTGAACCCAATAAATCTACCACAGAGATACAACCAAAATTACTACATCTAAAAGATTTGTCAATACCAAAAGATTGGATGATTGATAGAATAAGTGGTGCAAGTACTTCAAAACCTGTAAGTACTATAGAATATATGTCATCTGGAGATAGACTATATTTTAAAAATAATGCTATAACAAATACAAATGATAATTTAGTTTTACCTTCTAATTCTCAAATAGAAGAAGAAGAAGATAATATTAGTACAAATTCAACAACACCAATAGGTTTGAAAACAGTTCAAATACCTATTTTCCCCACTGAACCCAGTAGAAATTCTAGAAATACTAGAATTATTAACTTCTGATAAAATTTCTTTAGATTTGTTGTTCAAATCTAATTCTTTGATATCTCCCATATGATTTACTTTCTCTTCTATATTACTAACTTTATTATATATTTTATTATAATATATAGAGGTTATATCCATTAAACTATTAAATCCTTTACTAAGGGCCAAAACATTATTTTCTTGTTTAGAATCTATATGCATAATATGATTGCAGGTTTTATCTTTATATAAACAATCTGTTTCTTCCATGTTATTTATCTTTGGTACCTAAAATCGTCTGTTATATTATTTTGTCTTATAACACAAAGGCCTAACGTCTCTCAGGATTTATTTCCTTTTCATAACAAATTTCTAAATCTTGTTCTTCAAGACTTTTAATCATTTTTTAGCACTTTTTCCTTTATTAGGACAGTTTGGTGCTATATGGCCTTTTTCATCGCATATAAAACATTTACATATCTGTTTTTTAGATTTTTTAGAAGTTTTCTTCTAACAAATTTTTTCTTTTCTTATTATTATTACCAGATATTTTTATTTCCTGGTTTCCATCTAATAAATTTATATTTTCTATTTTTCTTTCTATGTTTTTTTATAATATTAGGACGTATTGTTTTACATCCAAATTCCCATTCATTTTCTAGAATTTTTGTACAATGACTATAACTTAATTTATTTTTACTTGTTTAGCAGCTTTAGTCTGTAAACAATGTAAAGTTATTCTTTCTTTGCAAAATTAATTCTATTTCCTATAGAATCTATATTTTCTTTTGCTATGCCTGATTCTTTGCTATGTTTATCTAAATAAGACACATATTTTTATATATATCTCATCTCATGGTGGGGGTAATTTATGAAAGTATTGGTTTTTCCAAAATTCTGTATTTTCATTTTTTAATTTTTGATATTCATGAAGAAATTTTTTAGAAAATTCTTCTAAATATCTTATATCACATAATTTAATTTTTGACAAAGTATAACTGGCTATACTATCTTGATCTTTTTTATCAAAATAACCACAAAATTCTGTTTTTAGAATATTTGTTAATCCTTTTAAAAGATCTTTAGGAGTACCTATTTGATTAATAAGTTGTCCTTTTTGGACTTTTCCTACTTCTGATTCTTCCCATCGTCTTAAGAATTGTAAAACATCTCCTTGAAAAGTTCCTACAAAATAAATTAAAAATTTTTCTTTTGACCAAGTACCGTTGTTGTTTACAACGATTGTCATTGACTGTGCCCAATCGTCTATGGTTTTTTCATAATCTGATATTGAAATATTAGTCAAGTCTAAATATATTCCACCTTGAGCCACATTTCTTTTATTTAAATCATCTATCTTATGTGGCATAGGTATAGTTTGACTTGGTTGTTGATTAGAAGATTCTCCTATATATTCGGTTTTAACTTCATTAGTTGCTATATTTTTGATTTGATTACCAAAAATTCTAGTTGTATTTTCAACTGTCTCAAAGTCTTTATTTAAAGCTCTCAGATAATCATCTTTTTGAATATCTGATTCTAGTTTTCTTTTACCATAGGGATCTATTTGATTAGTATCCATTGGTTCGGGGACTTCTATATTTTCATCCTCATCTGTTGAAGTATTTTCTTCATCAGATTTATAACTAGTTACTTTTAAATCTTCTTGATTATTAGAATTACTAGAACTACTACTTTCTGTAGTATCATAATTTAACATATAATGATAATTAAACTGAGTATATAGATCTTTATGTTTTTCATAAAGTTCTTCTATTAATTTTAAGTATTCTATTCTTTCATTTTTATCTGTACTTTTAGTAAATCTGACTTTCCAATGTTCTATTAATTCTTTATAAGATTGAAAATCATATTTTTGTTGTGGCCCTTAGTAAAGGATTTAATAGTTTAATGGATATAACCTCTATATATTATAATAAAATATATAATAAAGTTAGTAATATAGAAGAAAAAGTAAATCATATGGGAGATATCAAAGAATTAGATTTGAACAACAAATCTAAAGAAATTTTATCAGAAGTTAATAATAAATTAGAACAGGTTATTAATAATAATAATATAGAATCAAAATGGATTTAGGTCCTTTGTATTATGGGAATAGTAATATAATTTTAACTTTATCTGATGAAAAAGAAACTTCTTCAGAAGAGTCATCTTCTACTATTAATAGAAATAAAAAATCTGAAAAAGAGAGAAGAAAAAATATTACTCAACAAAAATATGATTTTCAATCTTATAAAGAATTAATAGAACATTGGAAAGTCAGATTTACTAAAAGTATAAATTAAAATGAAAGAATAGAATACTTAAAATTAATAGAAGACTTTATGAAAAACATAAAGATCTATTTACTCAGTTTAATTATCATTATATGTTAAATTATGATACTACAGAAAGTAGTAGTTCTAGTAATTCTAATAATCAAGAAGATTTAAAAGTAACTAGTTATAAATCTGATAAAGAAAATACTTCAGCAGATGAGGATGAAAATATAGAAGTCCCCGAACCAATGGATACTGATCAAATAGATCCCTATGGTAAAAGAAAACTAGAATCAGATATTCAAAAAGATGATTATCTGAGGCTTTAAAAAATTTTCCTGCTATTATAAAAGTTATATATCACTTTTGGTATATCAAGATGATTTTTATTACTATTTTTATATCCAAATAAGTAGTCTTATTGGCATTGCTGAAAAAGAGAGATTTTATCAACCATATCAAATTTGGATTATTCAAAGAAAGATTGATAGTCCTTATTTATCAGTAGTCAAAGAAGATAAAAAACACTTGACAAAAACCATTGACAAGTGTTACAATAATCCAAAATACTTTCAAGTCCTAGCGGAATTGATTTAATGTCAACAGGTCAACTTGTACTTCATCAACAAACATACAAATTATCCACCGATGGAAAAAGAATAGTAGTTGATGACACTGGAGTAGTCCAGAAAACAAGAGATGAAGAATCCATACAACTGCTAAAGGAAGTAGCAGATATGGAAATAGATGATTTTCCGTTAGAAATAATCGAGGAAATCAAGAACACGTGGGAGACTTGAAATTCACCAAGACTATCATCAGAATCTCTACATCTGGACGAAATAGAAACGTGGAACCTTGACAATATCCAAGAAGGATAAAGACAAGATAAAGACCACGTGGAGAGTCAAGAAGAATTTCAAGCAGATTTTCAAGATTGGCAGTAAATAAAAATTCAAGGCATCCATGTACGGACAAAAGATATGACAAGACAACTGACAATATACGTGGAGGCAACAATAAATTCATCCTTATCAGAAACACTATTCGGGATTGAAGAAAAATTAAATAGAGCTTTGAAAATTTTGCTATAAATAGCAATGTAAGAAGCCTAAACAAGGGCATCGAAAAATAGCTTAGAAATCTTTTCTTTTACTTTCAGTATTCTCTCTTTGTAAACACTCTCTCTTTGTAAAAACCTTCCTTTTACTTTTAATAAAATAACTATCTTCCGCACTTTTTATACTTTGTAATTGGTATCAGAGGCCCCTGGAGTAACGATTCTTGGAGGAATTCATATCATAATATCCATTGTAAGTTTTTACCTTTAATTTACAATCCAGTTAATTCTGTGGCTACTTGTCTTAAAACCCATATATCTGTTATTTTGTTTTACTTTTTCCTTTTTTAAGTCTAAGTGAGAGACGTTAGGCCTTTGTGTGATAAGACAAAATAATATAACAGACGGTTTTAGGTACCAAAGATAAATAACATGGAAGAAACAGATTGTTTATATAAAGATAAAACCTGCAATCATATTATGCATATAGACTCTAAATAAGAAAATAATATTTCGGCCCTTAGTAAAGGATTTAATAGTTTAATGGATATAACCTCTATATATTATAATAAAATATATAATAAAGTTAGCAATATAGAAGAAAAAGTAAATCATATAGGAGATATCAAAGAATTAGATTTGAACAATAAATCTAAATAAAATTTATCAGAAGTTAATAATAAATTAGAACAGGTTATTAATAATAATAATATAGAATCATAAATGGATTTAGGTCCTTTGTATTATGGGAATAGTAATATAATTTTAACTTTATTTGATGAAGAAGAAACTTCTTCAGAAGAGTCATCTTCTACTATTAATAGAAATAAAAAATTTGAAAAACAGAGAAGAAAAAATATTACTCAACAAAATTATGATTTTCAATCTTATAAAGAATTAATAGAACATTGGAAAGTTAGATTTACTAAAAGTACAGATAAAAATGAAAGAATAGAATACAGATCAAGATAGTATAGCCAGTTATACTTTGTCAAAAATTAAATTATGTGATATAAGATATTTAGAAGAATTTTCTAAAAAATTTCTTCATGAATATCAAAAAATAAAAAGTGAAAATATAGAATTTTGGAAAAACCAATACTTTCATAAATTACCCCCACCATGGGATGAGATATGTATAAAAAAATATGTGTCTTATTTAGATAAACATAGCAAAGAATCATGCATAGCAAAAGAAAATATAGATTCTATAGGAAATAGATTAATTTTACTAAAGAAAGTGATAGATTAATTTTAGAAACAGATGCATCACAAAATTATTGGGGATGTTTTCTTGAAATGCATGGAGACATATTATTAGGAAATAATTTTATATATCATCATTTACCATTTTCTATAGATAAAAATTTAGTAATATTATCAACAGAAAAAACTTCTGTAGAAATACTTTTAGTAGAAAATCATAAATTTGTATGTGATAAAGGTTTTAGACCAATAAGAAAAGAACAAATTAAACAACTAGAAACAAATCATTGGTTGTTTAAAATTCTAGAAAATAATTTTAGTGAAGAACCATTAAAATTATGGGAAAATAGTCCAAGATATTGTGAAATAAAATTAAAAAATCCTAATAAAATTATTAGAATTAAACCTATGATCTATATTAAACAAGATATAGATGAATTTGATATACAAATCAAAGAATTATTAGAAAAAGGATTAATAGAAAAAACTAATAGTCCACACTCAAGTCCAGCCTTTATGGTAAGAAACCATGCTGAGATAAAAAGAGGAAAAGCTAGAATGGTAATCAATTATAAAAGATTAAACCAAAATACTATTTTTGATGGATACTTTATTCCATGAAAAGATGTTTTGATTAATCAAGCTAAACAAGCAAAATACTTTAGTAAGTTTGATTGTAAATCAGGATTTTGGCAAATAATGCTAACTGATGAATCTAAACCATTAACAGCCTTTAGTGCACCTAATGCTCATTATCAATGGAGAGTAATGCCATTTGGGTTATGTAATGCACCTCAAATCTTCCAAAGATAGATGGATTCTATATTTAATAAATACAAAAAATTTTGTGTAGTTTATATAGATGATATTTTAATATTTTCAGAAACTCTAGAAAAAACATAGAAAACATTTAAATATTATCTCTCAAGAATTTATAAAACATGGAATTATTTTGAGTCCTAAGAAAATAGAATTAGAAAAAACAGAAATAGAATTTTTAGGATTAAATTTATCTACTGATGTTCTTAAACTACAAGATCATATTATAGTAAAAATAAAATAATTTCCTGAAGAAATTAAAGATAAAAAACAACTTCAACAATTTTTAGGAATAGTTAATTATGGAAGAAACTTCTTCCCTAGCTTATCTCAAAAAATAGGTGACTTATATGAAAAATTAAAAAAGGATAAAACTTTTAACTGGTCTAAAAAAGACTCAGAAATTATTAAAAATGTAAAATCAGAAATAAATTATACCCAAAGGTCTATTTATCAAAACAAGGTGATAGATTAATTTTAGAAACAGATGCATCACAAAATTATTGGGGATGTATTTTAAAGGCTAAAACTGCAAAAAATGAAGAACTAATATGTGGATATAGATCTGGAATGATGATATATGAAATTATTTCCTAATAATATGTCTCCATGCATTTCAGGAAAACACAATATTTTAGGAATTACAAATCTTACATTATTTATGTAAATCGGTATATTTCTAGCCTTAAATTGGATTATGGTTTCTTTACCATCTATTCCTATGGCTCTAATTGGATTTTTCATTAATTCCCATTTTTCTACAGGAATGGCATTTTCTCTACAGCTACTTGTGGTAGCTCCTGTATCTAATAGAGCATGCAAAGAATATGTTTTATATTCTCTAAATTGAAATGTAATTTCAATATATGTATAATATTTCCTAGGTTGGAAATTTGAAAATGTAATAATATCATTTTTTCCCATTTTCATTTGTTGAATAATAGTAGTAGCTTGTATTTCTTCCATTCTAGTATTTCTAGAATTTCTATTGGGTTCAGTGGGGAAAATAGGTATTTGAACTGTTTTCATACCTATTGGTGTTGTTGAATTTGTACTAATATTATCTTCTTCTTCTTCTATTGGAGAATTAGAAGGTAAAACTAAATTATCATTTGTATTTGTTATAGCATTATTTTTAAAATATAGTCTATCTCGAGATGACATATATTCTATAGTACTTACAGGTTTTGAAGTACTTGCACCACTTATTGTGACAGCCCTAATGTGACCCTAGTTGGGAAGTGGTTTCGGGACCACTAAACCGAGTCATAAAAATAATTAACCGTCATAGTTGATGCTCATTATATGTACATATGCATGTGTGAAAATTTCATGTTTGAATTTTGTTAATTGTAAGTGAATTTTATCAAATAGGACTTATGTGAGAAAATTTAGAAATGTGCTAGGCAAATGTGAAGTGGCCTATTAATGCATATTGTGAAAATGATGGGTTTGCATGTCAATTTACCCAAATTAAAGCATAGTGGCCGGCCATGCTATGAGTGGAAACATGTCACAAACATGTTATGTTAGTGATGTATGTTAGGAACAATAAAATAAGGAGTATGGGTAATAAAGAAATGGAAAAAGGAAAGAATGTGTGTGATTGTTTCTCCTCCTCCCCATTGCCCTGAATGTAAGAAAGAAAACAAAAAAAAAGTGTCCATCTTTTTCATTTCTCTTGGCTGAATGTTCTAAGGAAGAAAGAAAACAAGTTGTGTTCATTGGTTCTTCTTGGCCGAATTGAGAGGAGGAAGGAAGGAGTGAAACAATCGATCATCTTAGGTCGATATTAAGGTAAGGAAGTGGATACTAGTTCTTGAAATCCTAGTTGATTTTGAGTGAGATATCAAGTTATTGTTGGTAACCCATGTTGAAATTGTGATTTTGGAATAAGTAAGGTTTTCGGCTATAGAGATTAATAAGGGTGATGGTTGTGTTTCATGCTAAATCTAGATGAACAATGGTAGTTGCTTACATCTTGATGATTATGAGTTCCTTTCCTGGTTCTACCTTAGATCCATGAAGTATATTTTTATTTGGTGTTGTTGGAAGTATCGGGCATGGTATATCCATAAGTGTGATTTATGCTTATTGCATGGTAGGTAAGATTTATGTTTTGGATATATGTTTATATTTGGTTATAATCAAATTTGTGATTCGGCTCTTGCACACATATATATATATATATGATTGCACATGATGTATTGGTATGACCTATATATTATCTCAAGGTATATATTTACACATGATGGTGCTTCGGTTATGGAGTAAATGATGGATGCGTATTGAGTTATAATATGTAATGCATTAGTTAGTAAAATGTATGCCATTTATGTGTGGTATTAAGTATATAATCGGCCTCAACATAGACATGCATATTCGGCCATAGGAAGAAGATTGGTGTTGCATGTATTCGGTTAGAGGCAAGCATATTGATGCTTTTGTCTTGGCTTAGAAAATTCGGCCAAGGGGGAATATTAGCTAAAATGTTGAGTTTGATTCATGATTCCATATATATATGTGACTCTAATGCCTAAAGTATATATGGGCTAAGTACCTTGAGGTTTTCTTTTGATGTTCGAATGAATTGTATTAAATTGCTTGATGTGATTAAAAATGCATATGACCATTGTGTAGTTGAGCTAGAAGGTGGCCATATGACCAATCAAACTCCTTGTCATATTCGGCCATAAGCTAGCATAATGAGACTTTAATAAGTTAAATTTGTTTGAATTAGCTCAAGAGCTTAGAGGACCACAGTTGGATAAGGGAAAGGAAAAAGTTGTCGAATAGCCATCGAAATCGTTCGACGACATCCGAGGTAAGTTTTTGAGTAATAGAACTTAGATTATGATTTGATTAGATAATGTTTTAAGCAAATCAAAATCATGCTCTTTGTATGTGGCTATTGAGCCGAAATTGCAAGTGTGATAAGTGTCTTGTGATTGAGCTTTGGTAATGAAAATGAAATACGGATGTGTCATGATTTATTGATATATGTGCTTGGTTATTCGAATGATATCTGGGCTAAGTCCCGAAGGCTTTTGTGCTAAGTGACTATATCTGGACTAAGATCCGAAGGCATTTGTGCGAGTTACTAATTCCGGGCTAAGCCCGAAGGCATTGGTGCGAGTTACTAAATCCGGGTTAAGTCCCGAAGGCATTTGTGCGAGTTACTATAACCGGGCTATGTCCCAAAGGCATTTGAGCGAGTAGCTATATCCGGTTAAATTCCGAAGGTATGTGATTCGGGAATGAGCGATCTTGCTGTAAAAATTTCAGTTAATACGCTTGTAAAATCCCAACAATGAGGTATGTTTCGTATGTGCATTGGAATAGTTGATTCCCTTCGAATAATATTCGCTTAGTTGAGTAATGAGCTTCCGGTATTTGGCTAAGATAATCCCTTATGTATGAATATAGGGGTTGGAATGTGAAGTAGGAATGATTTGAGAATATGTATATATGGGATTATCCGTTTAGTTATATGAATGCTATACTTCAGTTGTGCTTAAATTCTTTGCTCAAGACTTACTAAGCATTTAATGCTTACTCCGTTTCTTTAATCCTCTGTTTTATAGATTTTGGTTCGTCAGCTATCGGACTCGGGAATTTTGAAGTCGAAGTCACCCACACTATCAAAGCCCCTTTCGGTATACTTTTGGTTGAACTTTGAAATGGCATGTATAGGACTACCCTTTTTGTTATTGGTCATGTACCCTTCGGTTTTGTGTAAATTTGGATAGCCATGCGAAAATGGCTTAAATAACTTTGATCATAGCATTATAATCGTTTTGTATGTTGTTCGTCGAGAGGTATGGAAATGTTGGTAACGGTTAGCCATGGGAATGGTCATTCAGGATCACTTTTGGTATATGTATGACAAACTCTAGTTGATCCATGGAGGATCATGAAATAGGTAAAGTTTACCTTAAAAATAGATGCTGGCAGCAGCAGTGATGTGGATGTGAAAAATCACTAAAAATATTAGGAATGGAATTAAATAGTGAATAAATTATGTAATCGAACCTTGATGAATCTATTTTTATAGGAAAGTAACGAAACGTTCATATGAACAGTATATTATGAGATGTTAAAGTTTTCGTGAGACAGGGCCAGAACGGTTTCTGGATCCCCTGATCTGAATTTGGAAATTCTCTATAAATTAACCAGAGACAATTAGAATTCATACCATATATGTATAGATTCCTTTTTGAGTCTAGTTTCATTAGTAACAAATGGCATAAGTATTGAAGCCCTGTACAAGGAGTTATCTAAGTCGCAATGCAAGAAGGTCAGTGTAGTCGAACCCTGCAACAGGGGATACTTTAACTAATAAACTGTACCAATTGGCCTGACCAAAAATTCTAGAAAAAAATCTGTAAATGGAAATATGAGTCTAGTTTCAGGGAAAAATTATGAAACTGATTTTCTAGTTTTGGAACTTAAGATATGATTTTTAAGGTGATAGTGGCGCAGTTAGCCAACTGCCTGGAAAAATTTAAAATGGACTGTGCAAATAAGTGATTTAAGTCTGCGAACCCCTTGTGTCTGACTCCGGCGACGGTCTCGGGTACGGGGTGTTACAATTTTATTGGTATCAGAGCTACGGTTTAGTCGATTCTAGGACTACCGTAATGCATTTGGGGCTAGCTATACATGCCATTTTATGTGATTATTTGATAGTGTGGTGATTTCTGACATTTGCAAATGTGTTTATTTATAGTAATGGATCCCGATCCCGAACGAGCGGTAGCTGATGATCCTGAGAGTGTAGCGCCTGCTCCCGCACAAGGGACAGCGCCGGCGGACTCTCAACCTAATGCTAGTAACCCGAATGATGAAGCTAGACAAGCTTTCTATAGCGTGATGAATGATTGGTTCAACCAATACATTCGAACTAATACGGCTATTCCACAACCTCCATTCCCGACAAATACCACCCCCGCACCTACAATACCTCCGGTAACTGACCAAATAAGGTCAAATAAGCCCCCAGTTGACAGAATCCGAAAACACGGGGCTACTGAATTTAAAGCTACTGACAACGATGATGCCGAGCAAGCAGAATTTTGGTTGGACAACACTATCCGGGTACTCGATGAGCTATCTTGCACACCCGATGAGTGCCTAAAGTGTACCATCTCCTTGCTACGTGATTCTGCCTACTATTGGTGGAACACGTTGACTTCTTTCGTGCCCAGAGAGCAAGTAACTTGGGAGTTCTTCCAAACCGAGTTTCGAAAGAAGTATATCAGTCAGAGATTCATTGACCAAAAACGAAAGGAATTTCTTGAACTCAAACAAGGTTCCATGTCGGTTACCGACTATGAACGAAAATTTGTGAGGCTTAGCCGATACGCACGAGAATGCATTTCTTCAGAGGTCGTGATGTGTAAACGTTTCGAGGATGGACTGAATGATGATATAAAGCTGTGTGTTGGCATTTTAGAAATCCGAGAATTTGTGGTACTCGTCGAGCGAGCTTGCAAAGCTGAGGAGCTCAGTATGGAGAAAAGAAAAGCTGATATGGGAGCAAAGGAGTTTCATAAGAGGTCTTCGGGGAGGCCCTTTCAACAGTCATCGAAGAAATTTAGAGATGATTTAGGCCGATCTAGAAACACTTCGGGCTTTTCTAGACGAGATCGCGATCGACCCCCTGTGAGTGCACGAGTCACTTCGGTCGCCAGTGTTGGAACTGATCGTCGAGACAGAGCGGAGTGCCAGTATTGTGGTAAATGGCATTCGGGGAGTTGTAGATTCCATGACCGCTCCTGTTACAAGTGCGGGTCAGTTGACCACTTTATTAAAGATTGCCCGAGGTTGTCTGAACAGAATGTAAATCAGAGTGGGAAACCGGGTGCTACCACTGCTCGAGGTAGACCATCTAGAAATACGGGCAATGCTAGTGGTGGTCAGAGAGGATCTAGAGATACAACGACCAGATCTGAGGCTCGTGCTCCTGCTAGGGCTTATGCTATACGCACACGCGAGGATGCTTCCTCGCCAGATGTTATTACCGGTACTTTTACTCTCTTTGATACTAATGTGATTGCTTTGATTGACCCTGGTTCTACTCATTCTTATATATGCGAAACCTTAGCATCCAGTAAGACTTTACCTATTGAGTCTACTGAGTTCGTAATTCGGGTGTCAAATCCCTTGGGTCGTTACGTGCTTGTCGACAAAGTGTGTAAGAAATGTCCCTAGTAATTCGAGGTTCCTGTTTTCCGGCGGACTTGATGCTTTTGCCGTTTGATGAATTTGATGTTATTCTTGGTTTGGATTAGTTGACCGTGCATGATGCGGTTGTGAATTGCAAAAGCAAGACTATTGATTTGAGGTGCGCAAATAACAAGATAATCCGAGTTGAGTCCACTGCCTTGAGTGGATTGCCAACAATAATATCCTCGATGTTAGCTCAAAAATATGTAAGAAAGGGGTGCGAAGCGTACCTTGCGTATGTACTTGATGACAAGGAGTTAGAAAAGAAACTCGAATCTGTGCCGGTGGTTTGTGAATACCTGGATGTTTTTCCCAAAGAATTACCGGGTTTACCACCTGTTCGGGAGGTAGATTTTGGTATTGAGCTTGTACCTGGGACTACGCCGATTTCGATAGCTCCGTATCGTATGGCACCAACCGAGTTAAAAGAGTTGAAAGATCAGTTGCAAGAATTGACGGATAGAGGTTTTGCTCGACCAAGTTTCTCTCCTTAGGGTGCACCAGTATTGTTTGTGAAAAAGAAGGACGGAACCATGAGGTTGTGCATCGACTATCGTCAGCTAAATAGAGTGACAATAAAGAATAAATATCCGTTACCACGTATTGACGATTTGTTTGATCAACTAAAGGGAGCCTCGGTGTTTTCAAAGATAGATTTGAGATCGGGTTATTACCAGTTGCGAATTCGAGATTCGGATATACCCAAAACTGCTTTCAGAACGAGATAGGGTCACTACGAGTTCTTAGTGATGTCGTTTGGGCTCACTAATGCCCCTGCGGTATTTATGGATTTGATGAATCGGATCTTCAGACAGTATTTGGACCGGTTCGTAGTCGTGTTCATTGATGACATCTTGGTCTATTCAAGAGATGAGACTGAACATGCTGAGCACCTGAGGTTAGAGTTGCAAATTTTACGGGATAAGCAGCTATATGCTAAGTTCAGTAAGTGTGAGTTTTGGTTAAGAGAGGTTAGCTTCTTGGGTCATGTGGTATCCGCATCGGGTATTCGAGTGGACCGGAGCAAAGTTTCAGCCATACTTAACTGGAAGCCTCCGAGAAATATTACTGAGGTTCGGAGCTTTTTGGGACTTGCCGGCTACTACCGACGGTTTGTAAAAGGCTTCTCGATGACAGCCACACCAATGACGAAGCTACTTCAAAAAGATGTTAAGTTCGAATGGACGGAAAAATGTCAGAAAAGTTTTGATCAACTGAAAACCTATTTGATTGAAGCTCCAATTCTAGTGCAGCCCGAATCAGGCAAAGAGTTTGTCATTTATAGTGATGCATCCCTACTTGGGTTGGGTTGCGTATTGATGCAAGAAGGTCGAGTTGTGGCCTATGCGTCGAGACAATTGAAGCCACACGAGAAAAATTACCCGACCCATGATCTCGAACTAGCTGCCATCGTATTCGCTTTGAAAATATGGCGACATTTTTTATTTGGTGAGAAGTGCCATGTATATTCGGATCACAAAAGTCTCAAATATTTGATGACTCAAAGAGACTTGAATCTGCGACAAAGGCGTTGACTTGAGTTGTTGAAAGATTACGAGCTTGTCATTGATTATCACCCGGGAAAAGCTAATGTGGTTACGGACACCTTAAGTCGCAAATCACTTTTTGCTTTACGAGCGATGAATGTACACTTGTCTGTTCTATCCGACAATGTGTTAGTGGCAGAATTAAAGGCCAAACCGTTGTTGATTCATCAAATTCAGGAAGCTCAGAAAGTTGATGATGAATTGGTTGCAAAACGGGCTGAATGTGTTCCGAATGTGGAATCAGAGTTTCAAATTGATGATGACGATTGTTTGAGGTTCAGAAATCGGTTGTGTGTTCCAAGAAATTCAGAACTCATTTCGATGATTCTGAACGAAGCTCATTGTAGCCGAATGTCGATTCACCGGGGGAGTACGAAAATGTACAATGATCTGAGACGTCAGTTTTGGTGGCATGGTATGAAACGAGACATTTCTGATTTTTTTTCGAAGTGTTTAATATGTCAGCAAGTGAAGGCGGAACATCAAGTGCCTACGGGTTTACTTCAGCCGATCATGATACCTAAATGGAAATGGGATCGAGTCACGATGGATTTTGTATCTGGGTTGCCAGTGTCGGCAAGTAAGAAGGATACGATTTGGGTTGTTGTCGATAGACTGACTAAGTCGGCTCATTTTATCCCCGTACGTACGGATTTTTCATTGGATAAACTAGCTGAATTGTATGTTTCTCAGATTGTGAGATTACACAGGGTACCGATTTCTATTGTGTCGGATAGAGATCCGAGATTCACCTCACGATTTTGGAAGAAACTGCAAGAAGCTTTAGGCACCAAGTTGCAGTTTAGCACCGCTTTTCACCCCCAAACCGATGGTCAATCCGAGCGGATAATTCAAATACTCAAGGATATGTTGAGATGCTGCATCCTTGAGTTTAGTGGTTCATGGGAACGGTATTTACCTTTGATTGAATTCGCTTACAACAATAGTTTTCAGTCAAGTATTAAGATGGCACCTTACGAGGCTTTGTACGGTCGAAAATGCCGTACGCCATTGTTTTGGACCGAGCTCGGTGAAAGGAAAATTTTCGGGGTGGATTTGATTAAAGATGCTGAACAGAAAGTAAGAATAATTCGTGAGAGTCTGAAGGCAGCATCAGATCGTCAGAAGTCGTACGTGGATTTAAAACGAAGAGATATTGAGTATCAGGTGGGAGACAAAGTGGTTCTTAAGGTTTCACCTTGGAAAAAGATACTCAGATTTGGCCGTAAGGGCAAACTGAGTCCGAGGTTCATCAGGCCATATGAGATATCCGAACGAGTCGGTCCAGTTGCGTATCGTTTGATTTTGCCCCCTGAACTTGAAAAGATTCACGACGTCTTTCATGTTTCGATGCTTCGACGTTATAGATCTGATCCATCGCACATAATTAATCCATCAGAGGTTGACATTCAACCCGATATGAGTTATGAAGAAGAACCGATTCGTATCCTGGCTCGTGAAGTGAAAGAGTTACGAAACAAAAGGATTCCGTTAGTAAAAGTGTTATGGCTCAAGCACGGAATCGAAGAAGCTACTTGGGAAACCGAGAACTCTATGAAAGAACGATACCCAAACCTATTTACCGGTAAGTTTTTCGGGGACGAAAATTTCTTAAGTGGGGGAGAGTTCTGACAGCCCTAATGTGACCCTAGTCGGGAAGTGGTTTTGGGACCACTAAACCGAGTCATAAAAATAATTAACCGTCATAGTTGATGCTCATTATATGTACATATGCATGAGTGAAAATTTCATGTTTGAATTTTGTTAATTGTAAGTGAATTTTATCAAATAGGACTTATGTGAGAAAATTTAGAAATGTGCTAGGCAAATGTGAAGTGGCCTATTAATGCATATTGTGAAAATGATGGGTTTGCATGTCAATTTACCCAAATTAAAGCATAGTGGCCGGCCATGCTATGAGTGGAAACATGTCACAAACATGTTATGTTAGTGATGTATGTTAGGAACAATAAAATAAGGAGTATGGGTAATAAAGAAATGGAAAAAGGAAAGAATGTGTGTGATTGTTTCTCCTCCTCCCCATTGCCCTGAATGTAAGAAAGAAAACAAAAAAAAAAGTGTCCATCTTTTTTCATTTATCTTGGCCGAATGTTCTAAGGAAGAAAGAAAACAAGTTGTGTTCTTTGGTTCTTCTTGGCCGAATTGAGAGGAGGAAGGAAGGAGTGAAGCAATCGGTCATCTTAGGTCGATATTAAGGTAAGGAAGTTGATACTAGTTCTTGAAATCCTAATTGATTTTGAGTGAGATATCAAGTTATTGTTGGTAACCCATGTTGAAATTGTGATTTTGGAATAAGTAAGGTTTTCGGCTATAGAGATTAATAAGGGTGATGGTTGTGTTTCATGCTAAATCTAGATGAACAATGGTAGTTGCTTACATCTTGATGATTATGAGTTCCTTTCTTGGTTCTACCTTAGATCCATGAAGTATATTTTTATTTGGTGTTGTTGGAAGTATCGGGCATGGTATATCCATAAGTGTGATTTATGCTTATTGCATGGTAGGTAAGATTTATGTTTTGGATATATGTTTATATTTGGTTATAATCAAATTTGTGATTCGGCTCTTGCACATATATATATATGATTGCACATGATGTATTGGTATGACCTATATATTATCTCAAGGTATATATTTACACATGATGGTGCTTCGGTTATGGAGTAAATGATGGATGCGTATTGAGTTATAATATGTAATGCATTAGTTAGTAAAATGTATGCCATTTATGTGTGGTATTAAGTATATAATCGGCCTCAACATAGACATGCATATTCGGCCATAGGAAGAAGATTGGTGTTGCATGTATTCGGTTAGAGGCAAGCATATTGATGCTTTTGTCTTGGCTTAGAAAATTCGGCCAAGGGGGAATATTAGCTAAAATGTTGAGTTTGATTCATGATTCCATATATATGTGACTCTAATGCCTAAAGTATATATGGGCTAAGTACCTTGAGGTTTTCTTTTGATGTTCGAATGAATTGTATTAAATTGCTTGATGTGATTAAAAATGCATATGACCATTGTGTAGTTGAGCTAGAAGGTGGCCATATGACCAATCAAACTCCTTGTCATATTCGGCCATAAGCTAGCATAATGAGACTTTAATAAGTTAAATTTGTTTGAATTAGCTCAAGAGCTTAGAGGACCACAGTTGGATAAGGGAAAGGAAAAAGTTGTCGAATAGCCATCAAAATCGTTCGACGACATCCGAGGTAAGTTTTTGAGTAATAGAACTTAGATTATGATTTGATTAGATCATGTTTTAAGCAAATCAAAATCATGCTCTTTGTATGTGGCTATTGAGCCGAAATTGCAAGTGTGATAAGTGTCTTGTGATTGAGCTTTGGTAATGAAAATGAAATACGGATGTGTCATGATTTATTGATATATGTGCTTGGTTATTCGAATGATATCCGGGCTAAGTCCCGAAGGCTTTTGTGCTAAGTGACTATATCCGGACTAAGATCCGAAGGCATTTGTGCGAGTTACTAATTCCGGGCTAAGCCCGAAGGCATTGGTACGAGTTACTAAATCCGGGTTAAGTCCCGAAGGCATTTGTGCGAGTTACTATAACCGGGCTATGTCCCGAAGGCATTTGAGCGAGTAGCTATATCCGGTTAAATTCCGAAGGTATGTGATTCGGGAATGAGCGATCTTGCTGTAAAACTTTCAGTTAATACGCTTGTAAAATCCCAACAATGAGGTATGTTTCATATGTGCATTGGAATAGTTGATTCCCTTCGAATAATATTCGCTTAGTCGAGTAATGAGCTTCCGGTATTTGGCTAAGATGATCCCTTATGTATGAATATAGGGGTTGGAATGTGAAGTAGGAATGATTTGAGAATATGTATATATGGGATTATCCGTTTAGTTATATGAATGCTATACTTCAGTTGTGCTTAAATTCTTTGCTCAAGACTTACTAAGCATTTAATGCTTACTCCGTTTCTTTAATCCTCTGTTTTATAGATTTTGGTTCGTCAGCTATCGGACTCGGGAATTTTGAAGTCGAAGTCACCCACACTATCAAAGCCCCTTTCGGTATACTTTTGGTTGAACTTTGAAATGGCATGTATAGGACTACCCTTTTTGTTATTGGTCATGTACCCTTCGGTTTTGTGTAAATTTGGATAGCCATGCGAAAATGGCTTAAATATACTTTGATCATAGCATTATAATCGTTTTGTATGTTGTTCGTCGAGAGGTATGGAAATGTTGGTAACGGTTAGCCATGGGAATGGTCATTCAGGATCACTTTTGGTATATGTATGACAAACTGTAGTTGATCCATGGAGGATCATGAAATAGGTAAAGTTTACCTTAAAAATAGATGCTGGCAGCAGCAGTGATGTGGATGTGAAAAATCACTAAAAATAGTAGGAATGGAATTAAATAGTGAATAAATTATGTAATCGAACCTTGATGAATCTATTTTAATAGGAAAGTAACGAAACGTTCATATGAACAGTATATTATGAGATGTTAAAGTTTTCGTGAGACAGGGCCAGAACGGTTTCTGGATCCCCTGATCTGACTTTGGAAATTCTCTATAAATTAACCAGAGACAATTAGAAGTCATACCATATATGTATAGATTCATTTTTGAGTCTAGTTTCATTAGTAACAAATGGCATAAGTATTGAAACCCTGTACAAGGAGTTATCTAAGTCGCAATGCAAGAAGGTCAGTGTAGTCGAACCCTGCAACAGGGGATACTTTAACTAATAAACTGTACTAATTGCCTAGACCAAAAATTCTAGAAAAAAATCTGTAAATGGAAATATGAGTCTAGTTTCAGGGAAAAATTACGAAACTGATTTTTGAGTTTTGGAACTCAAGATATGATTTTTAAGGTGACAGTGACGCAGTTAGCCAACTGCCTGGAAAAATTTAAAATGGACTGTGCAAATAAGTGATTTAAGTCTGCGAACCCCTCGTGTCTGACTCCGACGACGGTCTCGGGTACGGGGTGTTACACTTATTCTCTCAATCATCCAATCTTTTGGTATTGACAGATCTTTTAGATGTAGTAATTTTGGTTGTATCTCTGTGGTAAATTTATTGGGTTCAAATAACTCAATTATTTTATTATTAATTTCTTTAATTTCTACTTCTGCCGTGTTGGTATATTCATTAATAGAAGTCCAACTTATTGTTAGATCTTCTGCTAAATCATTAATTTCAAAATTTTTTGTCTGAATTCTTAAACATAAACACTCTTCTATTAGAGGATCTGTAATGGATATAAAATAGTTTGGTTTAACCTTAAATCCTATTACACCAGTTATTAAAATATCATCTATATAAACTACACAAAATTTTTTGTATTTATTAAATATAGAATCCGTCCATCTTTGGAAGATTTGAGGTGCATTACATAACCCAAATGGCATTACTCTCCATTGATAATGAGCATTAGGTGCACTAAAGGCTGTTAATGGTTTAGATTCATCAGTTAGCATTATTTGCCAAAATCCTGATTTACAATCAAACTTACTAAAGTATTTTGCTTGTTTAGCTTGATTAATCAAAACATCTTTTCGTGGAATAAAGTATCCATCAAAAATAGTATTTTGGTTTAATCTTTTATAATTGATTACCATTCTAGCTTTTCCTCTTTTTTATCTCAGCATGGTTTCTTACCATAAAGACTAGACTTGAGTGTGGACTATTAGTTTTTTCTATTAATCCTTTTTCTAATAATTCTTTGTTTTGTATATCAAATTCATCTATATCTTGTTTAGTATAGATCATAGGTTTAATTCTAATAATTTTATTAGGATTTTTTAATTTTATTTCACAATATCTTGGACTATTTTCCCATAATTTTAATGGTTCTTCACTAAAATTATTTTCTAGAATTTTAAACAACCAATGATTTGTTTCTAGTTGTTTAATTTGTTTTTTCTTACTGGTCTAAAACCTTTATCACATACAAATTTATGATTTTCTACTAAAGGTATTTCTACAGAAGTTTTTTCTGTTGATAATATTACTAAATTTTTAAAGGACAACTTATTAATCAAATAGGTACTCCTAAAGATCTTTTAAAAGGATTAACAAATATTCTAAAAACAAAATTTTGTGGTTATTTTGATAAAAAAGATCAAGATAGTATAGCTAGTTATACTTTGTCAAAAATTAAATTATGTGATATAAGATATTTAGAAGAATTTTCTAAAAAATTTCTTCATGAATATCAAAAATTAAAAAATGAAAATACAGAATTTTGGAAAAACCAATACTTTCAAAAATTACCCCCACCATGGGATGAGATATGTATAAAAAAATATGTGTCTTATTTAGATAAACATAGCAAAGAATCAGGCATAGCAAAAGAAAATATAGATTCTATAGGAAATAGAATTAATTTTGCAAAAGAAAGAATAACTTTACATTGTTTACAGACTAAAGCTGCTAAACAAGTAAAAAATAAATTAAGTTATAGTCATTGTACAAAAATTCTAGAAAATGAATGGGAATTTGGATGTAAAACAATACGTCCTAATATTTATAAAAAACATAGAAAGAAAAATAGAAAATATAAATTTATTAGATGGAAACCAGGAAATAAAAAAATATACTAGTAATAATAATAAGAAAAAGAAAAAATTTGTAAAAAAATAATTATGGGTTATAATTTATATGCTTAAAATGCTTAATAAGTCTATTTTTGAAATAAACAAACAGAACATTATCCAAATCTTGTACGAAGAGATGATTAATTTTTAGTGTAGAGGGATTGGAACTATCGGACAACGAAACAAGGGTGATTTTAAAGAGTGAAATATACGTATTGGATGGACCAAAAATTCTGAAAATTTTATGGTAAGAAGATAAGTAAGTTTAGTTTCTGGGAAAATTTACGGATCTTAATTTGGAGTTCCGTAGCTCTGGATATAAATAATTTAGTAACTATGACTCGAGAAAACAGCATGACCAGAAAATAAGTAGAAGTGAAATTATGATTATATTTCCATGGAATCATGTTGATAATTTGCTTATTATTTTCACATGGACTTACTAAGCTTTAAGCTTACTCCCACCTTTCCATTTCTTTAGTGTTGACAGGTTAGCTCGGGGTTGGAGATTGTCGAAGGCAACCTCACACTATCAAGCTACCTTCTTTGGAGTATTTATGAATCTTAATGTCTTCAAGTGAGTGGCATGTATAGGGACTTAGTTTTATTATAGATGCTGTTATGATTAGCCATATGTATTGGCTTATATTGATTCATTGTGTATAGCCATGAGATGTGGCTTGTAATGCTTGTGGCTTGTAAGCCTAATTATCCATGATAAGTTCTAATGCTTGTGATGCGATGATGTGTTTATGCTTGTGGGATATGTATGGTTGGTACTATGACATATATGCATGATGGGTGCTTCTTGACCAATCGAAATGGTCATAGCCACGTGGTAAATGTATAATATGGAAATAAGTTGATAATGTTTGAACATGAATACTTGATGTTGATTGAAGCTACTTGATAAATTGATGGTTATGGAAGTTTGGTAAAAATGGTCATCACATGATAAGGTCAATAAATATAGAATTGTTGTGTCTAGATTTGATATTATATGAGTACATGTAATAAGTGAATGATAGCATGTTAAAGTTAAGATTATACCTTAGTGAAGTATGTGAAATCATTAAAATGATGCAATGATGTATATCTTTGATGTGTGTAAAGATGTAAGGGATTAATGGTAACAAAAGGCTTGGAAAATAGCCTAAGTACTAGTCACACGGGTAGAGACACGGCCATGTGTCTCAACCGTGTGGAGGACATGGCCTAGCACACAGGCGTGTGGCCTGGCCGTGTGGCTAAATTTGTTTTACTGATGTCATAAATAGAGAGTTACACGGCTTGAGGACACGGGCATGTTGAAGACACATGGGCGTGTCCCTGTGTCCACACGGGCATGTGACCCTGTTTCAAGAAAATTTTTCTAATTTTCCCCAAAACTTTCTAAAGCTCTCGATTTAGTTCGAAACTGCCTTTAATGCATATTTATAGCCTCGGTAGCTCGTGTAAGGGACATTATGCATGTGATTGAATGCTTTTAATTTAAATGAAATTTTATGGTTTGATTTTGCATGTTTGTGAATGTTTAAGTCCAGTAACACCTTGTACCCTGTCCTGGCATTGGATACAGGTAAGGGGTGTTACATAATATGCCATGAATGACATTGAGCTTGTATGTATTTAAATTACAAACCATATGTGAAAATGATAGTATGGAAAGCTTGTATGCATGACATTGTTATTGTAAAATAAAAAGTATGCAACGCATACACCGATTATTGGAACGACAGAAATGTGCAAGTGTACACAATCGTATCAAGTAATAAAGTGACAAGTATGTTGAGTTATCGTGCCCACAAGGACCGTTCAAGAGAATATTTATGAAATGTAAAATTAAACAATTTGGTGAGGAAAAATATGTTGATTTGAAAGAGGTGATATAAAAACTAAAAGTTAACTAAGAAAATAAAATTCCAAATGCACAATTTTGAAAAATAGGTTTAATCAATATGACATAAATGTGTTAGATCAATTTTATTCTTTGACTCGGAATTATTAAAAACTACGTTCTTGTTGTTATGAATAAATTCATGGCAATCTTGTATTTTGTTAAAATACAAGCTTATTAAATTAATCAATGTTTCAAAACATATTCCTATGCTAGATTAATCAATCAATTTTGATAAGCAGGTATAAGGCAAAGTGGATTAAATATATTCTTATATTAAAATTACAACAATCTTATAAGTTATGCAAGGAGATTACATTGTTTAATATATATGCTAAATTTAACCCTCAACAACTTAGAAGATTAAACATACACCTATTAAATTCGGTGCCATTTAATTATAATTTCAATCCGATTAACAAGTAATTCATTTGTTACCTTAAAATTTATAATGCAAGTGTAACATAGTCATGATTTTATTTAATTGAACAAAGTACCAAGGCCTATAACAACAAAAACATGATTTTAACAAATTAAGCGGACAAAATGCAATTAATCTAACACAAACAAGATTTAAGTCATTTTAATTAAATTAGGAACATCAACGTAACAAGTATTCATATTTATGATAATGAAATAAACTAAAAAAGATAAAGAGAAGGGAAATAGAAAACAAATCCTGATGATTTTCTGAAGCTAAACTAGTGCACTCCTCTTATTCTCTGCTTGTTTTGCTGCTCCAAGGAGCATGCTAGCTCTTTCTCAAGAGGGAAAATAAACAAAGGGAAGAAAAACACAAAATGGGAAGATAGGAGAGTGAAAGAGAGAAGTGGAGTAGAGATGAATGAATGATTAAAGGTGTGTTGAATTAGGAAGTGAATGGCGCTATTTATTGACAAACCGTAATTTATACATATTTTTACCCCATGCTTAATGCATTTTATGGATGGTTTTTCCTTAGAATTGGTGAATTCAATGCTCCTAATGCCTTAATTTCATGTTTTATACTTAGGTGAGCATAGGAGAGCGAAAGGAACGAGAAACGAGCCAAAAATAGAGAAAATGGGCCAAAGTACGAAATCAACATAGCCTAGACCTCCTCACACGGGTAGACCATATGGCTGTGTCAATTTACCAGAATTGAAGCACGACTCACACGGGCGTGTCCCTGCCGAGCCCAAGTTGAGTCCAATTCGAAAAAGGCTAATTTTGATTGTTCCTAGGCATTCCAAAGCCTATAAATACACCCTAGAGGAAGAGGAAAGGGGACACAGAGAGAATGAGGCAGGGAATTGCTCAAGGGAGGCCGATTGATCCATCTCAAAAGCCGGATTCAATATCAAGACTGAAGATCTCCCCTCAATTTCCC
Organism: Gossypium hirsutum; assembly: GCF_007990345.1. Taxonomy (NCBI): domain Eukaryota; kingdom Viridiplantae; phylum Streptophyta; class Magnoliopsida; order Malvales; family Malvaceae; genus Gossypium; species Gossypium hirsutum. The sequence goes on along the minus strand of NC_053428.1, from coordinate 93,213,997 downwards.
CTCAGGAGTTTTGGGTTTTCTTTATGTTTTGTATTCGTTATTCTTCTGAGATGTTTTCCTTTGTAGTTATGAACTAAATCCCCTAAATACCTAAGGGGGATGAAACCTAAGACGAATCTTGTTATTATTTTCTGAATTGTATGATAAATATTTAACTTGTTCTTAATTATGTGTTCTTAATTCTTGTTTTGATATCCCATGATACTGATTCAAGATAAGCTCTTATTCAGAGTAGGAATAGACCCTGTCTAAGAGTACATTTGTCAGAATTAAGCGGAGTTGATTGCGCGCCTAGAGATAGGGTGACAAGATTTTGCCGGATTAGGGTGAAACCTAATAAGAGGATCCATAGATCGAGTTAATGCAACCCTAGGGTGTTAATTAGAGAAAAGTCTCAATTATTCAATCTAGGGATTAGACGTTATTAGTCTTGAATAGGGATAATAACATAACTTAGGGATCTCTACAGAACAAGTTAAATGAATAAATCGTCCGATTCGGAGCCAGAATAACAAGTAAAGTCTAGGTGGATTTTTCCTTAGGTATTGTCTTAATTCAATCGTTTTCCAAAAGTAATCCCCCAATTCTACTTTCTGCGAATTCTTAGTTTAGATAATTAGTTAGTTAAAACAAAACCCCCTATTTTTAGACTAGATAATAAAAAGACAGTCATTACTAGTACTTTTAATTCCTTTGGGTTCGGCAATCCGGTCTTGCTAAAACTATACTACTGTTCTTTAGGTACACTTGCCTACATCGTGATAATAGTTAGTTTCAAGAACGATTAATTATAAGTATTTAAAACCTGTCACACGAAAATTGCGATCAAGTTTTTGACGCCATTGCCGGGGAACTAAGATATTAGGAACACTCAATTTTTATTACTTTAGCCATTTATTTTTCTTGCAAATTAATTTAATTTAATTTTTTATTATTTATTAATTTACTTTTTATTTCTCTTGGCAAGTTTTTTATAGTTTATGACTAGAAGAAACCCGTCAGGACCACTACTCTTGGACGAAGAAATCGATCGCACAGTTCACAGAAACCAAAGAGAAATAAGGCGAAGCTTAAGATACACAGAGAACGAGCAAGAGGACGATACTCAACTACCTCCTGCAATTGTGGTTAATCAAAATCCTGCTCCACGCACTATGTATGATTATGCTAAACCTTTTTTAACAGGAACTGAATCGAGCATAGTTAGACCTGCTGTAGCTACAAATACTATTGAAATAAAACCTAACACTATTCAAATGACACAACAATTTGTTCAGTTTGATGGTTTGTAGGATGAAGATCCCAACGCTCACTTAGCAAACTTTTTGGAACTATGCGATACATTTAAAATTAATGGTGTTTCTGATGATGCCATTCGTCTTCAGTTATTCCCTTTTTCATTGAGGAACAAAGCTAAACAGTGGTTGATCTCGTTACCATGAGGGTCAATTACTACTTGGGAACATATAACCAAAAAAAATTTACTAAAATATTTTTCGCCGGCTAAAACGGCTAAATTATGTAATGATATCTCTTCGTTTGTGCAGATGGACTTAGAAACTCTTTACGATGCATGAGAGAGATACAAGGACTTACTGAGAAGGTGCCCTCTGTGACAGCCCAAAGTTGACCCTAGTCGGGAAGTGGTTTCGGGACCGCTAAACCGAGTCACCGAAATGTTTGAATGTGATACTTATTGTCTAGAATATGTAATTATGAATGTGTGAAAATTTCAAGCTTCAATTTGGTTGATTTCATGTGAATTTAGTCAATAGGACTTATGTGAGAAAATTCTAAAATGTGATAGGTCAATGTGTGAGGACCTATTAGTGCATGTGGACAAAGGGGGGACTTGCATGCCAAATTCCCCCCCTACTAGTAGTGGCCGGCCATGACAAGCATGGTAGACCAAGTTTGATGGCCAAGACATGTCATAGACATGTTTTGTTGGTGCATCATGGGTGGAAAAAAATAAAATAATAGGCATGGAAATTAAATAATGAAAAGGAGTATGATGAATACACAAAAAAAAAGTGTGTAGTTGATTCTTTTCCCCCCCCATTGCCGTGAGCTAAAGAAAAGAGAGGAGAAGATCTTTGTTCATCCTTTTCTCACCTTCATTTAGCCTAAATTAGAAAGAAAAACAAAGAAAAAATTTCTCATCCTTTGGTTCATCCTTGGCCAAAAATTTTAAGGAAGAAAGAAGAAGAAAGGTGAAGAGATTCGGCCATGCATGTAGCTAGGCTAAGGTATGTTTGATGATGTTCCATGAGATGCATGCATGTTTTAGTTGTTAGCTTGAGTTCTACCTAGCCCATGGTCTAAATCTTGCTATGTGATGGAAATGGCACTTGACCATGGATGCATCATTCTTGGTTGGTGTTTGATGTTGTGGTGATGAGGCATGAGGATGAGTTAAGATTCGGCCTAGGTGGAGGTTGTGTTAATGCCATTGCATGCAAAATATGAAGCTTGTTAATGATGCATGTGATGATGGCTTGATGATTCTTGAACCTCCTTTTTAGCATTTTTGTGTGAGCACATATGTGCATTGGTTGCTAAATGGAGAAGAATCGGCTAGCAAGATGTGTGCTAAGGCCGAATGTAACTTTGCATGTTAATGAGCAATGCATGTGTTAAATTGATGAAAAGGGGGAGGATGCTTTACTAGTGTGTATATGTGTGTATTAAGTGTTGAAATCGACCCCAAAAATAGACATGCATATTCGGCCAAGGGGAAAGAAATTAGCTAATATGTTGTGTTGATGCATGATTTTTGCATGTATGAGACTTTAATGTCTAATGTATAAATATGGGCTAAGTGCCTTGTGTTCATCTTTTTGATGCCTAAATGATGAAATCAATTTATTTGTTTAATTAAGCTCAAGAGCAAAGGGAAATAAATCCGATAAAGGGAAGGAAAAAGTGGTTGAATAGCTAGCGGAATCGTTCGACAACACCCGAGGTAAGTTCTTGAGTAAGAGAGCTTAAATTACGATGTGATTAAATCATGCTCTATGTGAGGCTATTGAGCCGAATGTGCAAGGACGATATGTGCCTTGTGTTTGAGTTTCGCAAATGAAAATGAAATATGAATGTGCCATGAATTATTGTTAGATGTGCATGATTAATTGAATGCTGTCCGGGCTAAGTCCCGAAGGCTTTGTCCTAAGTGAATATATCCGGACTAAGATCCGAAGGCCTTTGTGCGAGATACAAATTCCGGGTTAAGCCCCGAAGGCCTTTGTGCGAGATACTAAATCCGGGTTAAGTCCCGAAGGCATTCGTGCGAGTTATTAAATCCGGGTTATGTCCCAAAGGCATTGTGTGAGTTACTAAAACCGGGCTATGTCCCGAAGGCATTTGAACGAGGAGCTATATCCGGTTAAATCCCGAAGGTACGTGATTTGGTAATGAATGAGCTTGCTGTAAAATTCCAGCGAATACTCGAAAAACATCCCAATATGGGGATATGTTACGTATGTGTTGAATTTAATCGAGCCCTTACAAATAAATGTTCGCTCAGTTGATAAACGAGCTACCGGCCTTCGGCTAAGTTAGTCTATTGTGTATGTACATAAGGGTTGTTAATGTTGTGAAGCAAGTTTGATATCGGTAAATTGCGTATTGTGAAATATTCCGTTTAGCTAATTGTGTGTTATTCTTTGTTTATGCTGGAATTCCTTGCTCAAAACTTACTAAGCATAAATTGCTTACTCGTTACACTGCTCCTCTGTTTTATAGATTTTTGGTTCTCCAGCTATCGGACTCGGGATCTTGAAGTCGAAGTCGCCCACACTATCAAAGGCTCTTTTGGGTACTATTTTGGTTGAATTTTGATATGGCATGTATAGGACTACCCATTGTTGTTTTCAAGTACTTTATGAAATGTATAAGTGTACAGCCATGCGAAAATGGCTTGTAGAAGTGGAGTATGGCATTAGACCATTCGTGTTTATGAATGTATAGATGGTTTCATGATGTAACTATAGTTGGAATGGAAGTGTTGAGCAAATGATCAGCCATTGGAATGGCTAAATATGATCATATGTGGGCATATGTATGACAAGGCCCTAGTTGGTCCATGAAACCCCGAAAATAGGTAAGGTTTACTTTGAAAACAGAGGCTGAGAGCAGCAGTGGTGTGGATTGGAAAAATCACAAGAATTCGTAGGAGTGGAATTAAATAGTGAATAAATTATGTAATCGAACCTTGATGAATCCACTTTCATATGAAAGTAACGAAACAATCATATGAACAGTACAGTAAGAGATATTCGGGTTCTTGTGGAACAGGGCCAGAACAGTTTCTGGATTCCCTGTTCCGACTTTGGAAATTCACTATAAATTGACCAGAGATAATTAGGGGTCATACCATATATGTATGGATTCCTATCTGAGTCTAGTTTCCATAGAAACAAACGGCATCAGTATTGAAGCTCTGTGAAGAGAGATATCCAAGTCGTAATGGGAAAAGGTCAGTGTAGTCGACCCCTGTAACATGGGAGACTTTAACTAATAAACTGTACTAATTGGCCCGACCAAAAATTCTAGAAAAAAATACATAGGTGGGGACATGAGTCTAGTTCCAGGGAAAAATCACAAAACTGATTTTCGAGTTGTGAAACTCAAGATATGATTTTTGAAGCGACTAGTACTCAGACTGGGCAGTGTCTGGAAAAATTTTTCAAAGTTTGTTAACATCTCGTGTCCGACTCCGGTGTCGGTCTCGGGTTCGGGGTGTTACAAATAAATTGGTATCAGAGCCACGGTTTAGTCGATTCTAGGACTACCGTAATGTGTTGGGTCTAGCTATACATGCCATTTTATGTGATTACTTGATAGTGTGGTGATTTCTGACAATTGTAAATGTGTTTATAGTAATGGATCCCGATCGTGACCGAGAGGTAGCTGATGATCTTGAGAGTGTAGCGCCTGCTCCCGCACAAGGGACAGTGCCGGCAGACTCTCAACCTAATGCTAGTAATCCGAATGATGAAGCTAGACAAGCATTCTATAGCGTGATGAATGATTGGTTCAACCAATACATTCGAACTAATATGGCTGTTCCACAACCTCCATTCCCGACAAATACTACCCCGCACCTACAATACCACCGGTAACGGACCAAATAAGGTCAAATAAGCCCCCAGTTGACAGAATCTGAAAACATGGGGCTACTGAATTTAAGGCTATGGATAGCGATGATGCCGAGCAAGCTGAATTTTGGCTGGACAACACTATCCGGGTACTCGATGAGCTATCTTGTACACCCGATGAATGCCTAAAGTGTGCTATCTCCTTGCTACGTGATTCTGCCTACTATTGGTGGAGTACTCTGACTTCTGTTGTGCCCCGAGAGCAAGTAACTTGGGAGTTTTTCCAAACTGAGTTTCGGAAAAAGTATATCAGTCAGAGATTTGTTGATCAAAAATGGAAGGAATTTCTTGAGCTTAAGCAAGGCTCCATGTCGGTTACTGATTACGAGCGAAAATTTGTTAGACTTAGCAAATACGCTCGGGAATGTGTTTCGTCTGAAGCTATTATGTGTAAACGCTTCGAGGATGGGCTGAATGAAGATATAAAAATGTTCGTTGGCGTTCTTGAAATACGAGAGTTCGTGGTACTTGTTGAACGAGCTTGTAAAGCCGAAGAGCTTAGAAAAGAAAAGCAAAGAGTTGATGAGGGAACTGGAGAGTTTCGTAAAAGATCCTCGGGAAGGTCTCTTCAACAGACATCGAAGAGATTTCGAGATGATGCGGGCCAGTTTAGAGGCACTTCGGGCCTTTTTAGACGAGATCGTGATCGACCCCCTGTGGGTATACGAGGCACTTCGGTCGCCAGTGTTGGGAATGAACGTCGAGATAGAACGAAATGTCGATATTGCGGTAAATGGCATTCGGGGAGTTGTAGATTCCCTGACCGCTCCTGTTACAAGTGCGGATCAGTTGACCACTTCATTAAAGATTCCCCGAGGTTGTTTGAACAGAATGAAAATCAGAGTGGGAAACCGGGTGCTACCACTGCTCGAGGTAGACCATCTGGAAATACGGGCAATGCTAGTGGTGGTCAGAGAGGATCTAGAGATGATATAACCAGATCCGAAGCTCGTGCGCCTGCTAGAGCTTATGCTATACGTGCCCGCGAGGATGCTTCTTCGCCTGATGTTATTACCGGTACATTCACTCTCTTTGATACTAATGTAATTGCTTTGATTGACCCCGGTTCTACTCATTCTTACATATGTGAAACCTTAGCATCCAGTAAGACTTTACCTATTGAGTCTACTGAGTTCGTAATTCGGGTGTCAAATCCCTTGGATCATTACGTGCTTGTCGACAAAGTGTGTAAGAAATGTCCCCTGGAAATTCGAGGTTCCTGTTTTCCGGCGGACTTGATGCTTTTGCCGTTTGATGAATTTGATGTTATCCTTGGTTTGGATTGGTTGACCGCGCATGATGCGATTGTGAATTGCAAGAGCAAGACTATTGATTTGAGGTGCGCAAATAACGAAGTAGTCCGAATTGAGTCTGCGGACTTGGAGGGGATGCCAGCTGTAATATCAGCAATGTTGGCACAGAAATATGTAAGAAAAGGGTGCGAAGCATACCTTGCGTATGTACTTGATGACAAAGAATTAGAAAAGAAACCCGAATCTGTGCCGGTGGTTTGTGAATACCCGGATGTTTTTCCTGAAGAATTACCGGGTTTACCACCTGTTCGGGAGGTAGAGTTTGGTATTGAGCTTGTACCTGGGACTACGCCGATTTCGATAGCTCCGTATCGTATGGCACCAACCGAGTTAAAGGAGTTGAAAGCTCAGTTGCAAGAACTGACGGATAGAGGTTTCGCTCGACCAAGTTTCTCACCTTGGGGTGCACCAGTATTGTTCGTGAAAAAGAAGGACGGAACCATGAGGTTGTGCATTGACTATCGTCAGCTGAATAAAGTGACGATAAAGAACAAATATCCGTTGCCGCGCATCGATGATTTGTTCGACCAACTGAAGGGAGCCTCAGTGTTCTCAAAAATAGATTTGAGATCGGGCTATTATCAGTTGCGAATTCGAGATTCAGATATTCCTAAAACTGCCTTCAGAACGAGATATGGTCACTACGAATTCTTAGTGATGCCGTTTGGGCTCACTAATGCCCTTGCAGTATTTATGGATTTGATGAATCGGATCTTCAGACCGTATTTGGATCGGTTCGTAGTTGTGTTCATTGATGACATTTTGGTCTATTCAAGAGATGAGACCGAACATGCTGAGCATCTGAGGCTAGTGCTGCAAATTTTGCGGGATAAGCAGTTATATGCTAAGTTCAGTAAGTGTGAGTTCTGGTTAAGAGAGGTTAGCTTCTTGGGTCATGTGGTATCCGCGTCGGGTATTCGAGTTGACCCGAACAAAATTTCAGCCATACTTGACTGGAAACCTCCGAGAAATATTACTGAAGTTCGGAGCTTTTTGGGGCTCGCCGGTTATTACCGACGATTTGTGAAAGGTTTCTCGATGATAGCCACACCAATGACGAAGCTACTTCAAAAGGATGTTAAGTTCGAGTGGACGGAGAAATGTCAGAAAAGTTTCGACCAACTGAAAACTCATTTGACTAAAGCTCCAATTTTGGTGCAACCCGAATCAGGTAAAGAGTTTGTCATTTATAGTGACGCATCCCTACTTGGGTTGGGTTGCGTATTGATGCAAGAAGGTCGAGTCGTGGCCTATGCGTCGAGACAATTGAAGCCACACGAGAGGAATTATCCGACCCATGATCTCGAACTAGCTGCCATCGTGTTTGCTTTAAAAATATGGCGACATTATCTGTTTGGTGAGAAGTGCCATGTATTTTCGGATCACAAAAGTCTCAAATATTTGATGACTCAACGAGACTTGAATCTGCGACAAAGACGTTGGCTTGAGTTGTTGAAAGATTACGAGCTTGTCATTGATTACCACCCGGGAAAGGCTAACGTGGTTGCGGACGCCTTAAGCCGGAAGTCATTGTTTGCTTTACGAGCGATGAACGTGCATTTGTCTATTCTACCAGACAATGTGTTAGTAGCTGAATTAAAAGCTAAACCATTATTGACTCACCAAATTCGTGAAGCTCAGAAAGTCGATGATGAATTGGTTGCAAAACGGGCTAAGTGTTTTCCGAACGAGGAATCGGAGTTTCAAATTGATGATGATGATTGTGTGAGGTTCAGAAATCGTTTGTGTGTTCCAAGGAATTCGGAACTCATTTCGATGATTCTGAACGAAGCCCATTGTAGCCGAATGTCAATTCACCCGGGGAGTACGAAAATGTACAACGATTTGAAACGTCAATTTTGGTGGCATGGTATGAAACGGGACATCTCCAACTTTGTTTCGAGATGTTTAATATGTCAACAAGTGAAAGCGGAACATCAAGTGCCTTCAGGATTACTCCAGCCGATCATGATACCCGAGTGGAAATGGGATCGAGTCACAATGGACTTTGTGTCCGGACTGCCCTTGTCAGCAAGTAAGAAGGATGCTATATGGGTTGTTGTTGATAGACTGACTAAGTCGGCTCATTTCATCCCCGTACGTACGGATTTTTCATTGGATAAACTAGCTGAATTGTACGTTTATCAAATTGTGAGATTACACGGGGTACCTGTTTCTATCGTGTCGGATAGAGATCCGAGATTCACCTCACGATTTTGGAAGAAATTGCAAGAAGCTCTGGGTACCAAGCTGCATTTTAGCACTGCTTTTCACCCCCAAACCGATGGTCAATCCGAGCGGATAATTCAGATACTTGAGGATATGTTGAGATGTTGCATCCTCGAGTTCAGTAGTTCATGGGAACGGTATTTACCTTTGATTGAATTCGCTTACAACAATAGTTTTCAATCAAGTATTAAGATGGCACCTTACGAGGCTTTGTACGGTCATAAATGCCGTACACCATTGTTTTGGACCGAGCTCGGTGAAAGTAAAATTTTCGGAGTTGATTTGATTAAAGATGCTGAACAGAAAGTAAAGGTAATCCGTGAAAGTCTGAAGGTAGCCACGGATCGTCAGAAGTTGTACGCAGATTTGAAACGAAAAGACATCGAGTATCAGGTGGGAGACAAAGTGTTCCTTAAGGTTTCACCTTGGAAAAAGATACTCAGGTTCGGCCGTAAGGGCAAGTTGAGCCCAAGATTCATTGGGCCGTACGAAATCTCCGAACGAGTTGGTCCGGTTGCGTATAGATTGATTTTGCCCCCGGAGCTTGAAAAGATTCATGACGTCTTTCATGTTTCGATGCTTCGACGCTATCGATCTGATCCATCGCATATAATTATCCCATCAGAGGTTGAAATTCAAGTCGACATGAGCTATGAAGAAGAACCGATGCGTATCCTAGCTCGTGAAGTGAAGGAGTTGCGAAACAAAAGAGTTCCGCTAGTAAAGGTGTTATGGCTCAAACACGGGATCGAGGAAGCTACTTGGGAGACCGAGAGCTCGATGAAAGAACGATACCCAAACCTATTTACCGGTAAGATTTTCGGGGACGAAAATTTCTTAAGTGGGGGAGAGTTGTGACAGCCCAAAGTTGACCCTAGTCAGGAAGTGGTTTCGGGACCGCTAAACCGAGTCACTGAAATGTTTGAATGTGATACTTATTGTCTAGAATATGTAATTATGAATGTGTGAAAATTTCAAGCTTCAATTTGGTTGATTCCATGTGAATTTAGTCAATAGGACTTATGTGAGAAAATTCTAAAATGTGATAGATCAATGTGTGAGGACCTATTAGTGCATGTGGACAAAGGGGGGACTTGCATGCCAAATTCCCCCCTACTAGTAGTGGCCGGCCATGACAAGCATGGTAGACCAAGTTTGATGGCCAAGACATGTCATAGACTGTTTTGTTGGTGCATCATGGGTGGAAAAAAATAAAATAATAGGCATGGAAATTAAATAATGAAAAGGAGTATGATGAATACACAAAAAAAAAAGTGTGTAGTTGATTCTTTTCCCCCCCCATTGCCGTGAGCTAAAGAAAAGAGAGGAGAAGATCTTTGTTCATCCTTTTCTCACCTTCATTTAGCCTAAATTAGAAAGAAAAACAAAGAAAAAAATTTCTCATCCTTTGGTTCATCCTTGGCCAAAAATTTTAAGGAGGAAAGAAGAAGAAAGGTGAAGAGATTCGGCCAAGCATGTAGCTAGGCTAAGGTATGTTTGATGATGTTCCATGAGATGCATGCATGTTTTAGTTGTTTGCTTGAGTTCTACCTAGCCCATGGTCTAAATCTTGCTATGTGATGGAAATGGCACTTGACCATGGATGCATCATTCTTGGTTGGTGTTTGATGTTGTGGTGATGAGGCATGAGGATGAGTTAAGATTCGGCCTAGGTGGAGGTTGTGTTAATGCCATTGCATGCAAAATATGAAGCTTGTTAATGATGCATGTGATGATGGCTTGATGATTCTTGAACCTCCTTTTTAGCATTTTTGTGTGAGCACATATGTGCATTGGTTGCTAAATGGAGAAGAATCGGCTAGCAAGATGTGTGCTAAGGCCGAATGTAACTTTGCATGTTAATGAGCAATGCATGTGTTAAATTGATGAAAAGGGGGAGGATGCTTTACTAGTGTGTATATGTGTGTATTAAGTGTTGAAATCGACCCCAAAAATAGACATGCATATTCGGCCAAGGGGAAAGAAATTAGCTAATATGTTGTGTTGATGCATGATTTTTGCATGTATGAGACTTTAATGTCTAATGTATAAATACGGGCTAAGTGCCTTGTGTTCATCTTTTTGATGCCTAAATGATGAAATCAATTTATTTGTTTAATTAAGCTCAAGAGCAAAGGGGAAATAAATCCGATAAAGGGAAGGAAAAAGTGGTTGAATAGCTAGCGGAATCGTTCGACAACACCCGAGGTAAGTTCTTGAGTAAGAGAGCTTAAATTACGATGTGATTAAATCATGCTCTATGTGAGGCTATTGAGCCGAATGTGCAAGGACGATATGTGCCTTGTGTTTGAGTTTCGCAAATGAAAATGAAATATGAATGTGCCATGAATTATTGTTAGATGTGCATGATTAATTGAATGCTGTCCGGGCTAAGTCCCGAAGGCTTTGTGCTAAGTGAATATATCCGGACTAAGATCCGAAGGCCTTTGTGCGAGATACAAATTCCGGGTTAAGCCCCGAAGGCCTTTGTGCGAGATACTAAATCCGGGTTAAGTCCCGAAGGCATTCGTGCGAGTTATTAAATCCGGGTTATGTCCCGAAGGCATTGTGTGAGTTACTAAAACCGGGCTATGTCCCGAAGGCATTTGAACGAGGAGCTATATCCGGTGAAATCCCGAAGGTACGTGATTTGGTAATGAATGAGCTTGCTGTAAAATTCCAGCGAATACTCGAAAAACATCCCAATATGGGAATATGTTACGCATGTGTTGAATTTAATCGAGCCCTTACAAATAAATGTTCGCTCAGTTGATAAACGAGCTACCGGCCTTCGGCTAAGTTAGTCTATTGTGTATGTACATAAGGGTTGTTAATGTTGTGAAGCAAGTTTGATATCGGTAAATTGCGTATTGTGAAATATTCCGTTTAGCTAATTGTGTGTTATTCTTTGTTTATGCTGGAATTCCTTGCTCAAAACTTACTAAGCATAAATTGCTTACTCGTTACACTGCTCCTCTGTTTTATAGATTTTTGGTTCTCCAGCTATCGGACTCGGGATCTTGAAGTCGAAGTCGCCCACACTATCAAAGGCTCTTTTGGGTACTATTTTGGTTGAATTTTGATATGGCATGTATAGGACTACCCATTGTTGTTTTCGAGTACTTTATGAAATGTATAAGTGTACAGCCATGCGAAAATTGCTTGTAGAAGTGGAGTATGGCATTAGACCATTCGTGTTTATGAATGTATAGATGGTTTCATGATGTAACTATAGTTGGAATGGAAGTGTTGAGCAAATGATCAGCCATTGGAATGGCTAAGTATGATCATATGTGGGCATATGTATGACAAGGCCCTAGTTGGTCCATGAAACCCCGAAAATAGGTAAGGTTTACTTTGAAAACAGAGGCTGACAGCAGCAGTGGTGTGGATTGGAAAAATCACAAGAATTCGTAGGAGTGGAATTAAATAGTGAATAAATTATGTAATCGAACCTTGATGAATCTACTTTCATATGAAAGTAACGAAACAATCATATGAACAGTACAGTAAGAGATATTCGGGTTCTTGTGGAACAGGGCCAGAACAGTTTCTGGATTCCCTGTTCCGACTTTGGAAATTCACTATAAATTGACCAGAGATAATTAGGGGTCATACCATATATGTATGGATTCCTATCTGAGTCTAGTTTCCATAGAAACAAACGGCATCAGTATTGAAGCTCTGTGCAGAGAGATATCCAAGTCGTAATGGAAAAAGGTCAGTGTAGTCGACCCCTGTAACATGGGAGATTTTGACTAATAAACTGTACTAATTGGCCCGACCAAAAATTCTAGAAAAAAATACATAGGTGGGGACATGAGTCTAGTTTCAGGGAAAATCACAAAACTGATTTTCGAGTTGTGAAACTCAAGATATGATTTTGAAGCGACTAGTACTCAGACTGGGCAGTGTCTGGAAAAATTTTTCAAAGTTTGTTAACATCTCGTGTCCAACTCCGGTGTCGGTCTCGGGTTCGGGGTGTTACACCCTCACCATGGGTTACCGCTTCGGCTTCAGGTTCAAACATTCCATAATGGTCTGATTCCTTCGACTCGACAAATGGTTGACGTAGCTGCTGGCGGAACCATCAATAATAAAACACCTGAAGATGCTTATGAGTTTATAGAGGAGATGTCACTAAATAACTATCAGTGGCAAGTCATGAGGACAAAGCCAACAAAAACAGTCGGTGTTTATAACGTCGATTCGGTCACCATGCTCTCTAATCAGGTAGAACTCTTGAATAAAAAAATTGATGGTTTTCTTAGTTCTTCACAGGTTCACCCAGTAATGAAGTGGGAAGCAAGTGGAGGTGGATCAAGCAATTCAGAATACCAACCCTATGGCCACAACATTGATAATGAGCAGTTAAATTACATGAGTAATAATTCTCGATCTCAAAACAATCCATATAGTAACACTTACAATGCAGGTTGGAGAAACCACCCAAATTTCTCATGGGGAGGCCAAGGAAATCAGAGACCACCTCTAGGCTACCAACAACCACCATACCAACAGGAAAAGAAGCCGAACCTTAAAAAGATGCTCTCAAAGTTTATATCGGTGTCAGAAACTTGTTTCTAAAACACCGAGACAACTTAAAAATCAACAAGCGTCGATCTAAGGGCTTGAAACTCAGATAGGCCAGCTGTCCAAACTGATTTCGGAAAGACCACTAGGAAGTTTACTTAGTAACACCAAATCAAAAGAGCATGTAAAAGCAGTTACACTAAGGAGTGGGAAAGTGTTAGCAGAATCTGAAAAGAAGCTAACACAAGAAGCCGTGGTAAGCTAAATGGGGGAAGAAAAACCCAAAAATAGTGACAAACCAGTGCCGAAGGTATATAAACCACTAGTTCCAAACCCAGCAAAATTGGAAAAAGATCGCATTGATGCACAATTCGGTAAGTTTCTTGAACTTTTTAAGCAATTACATATCAACTTACCTTTTGTTGAAGCCATCTCACAGATGTCTACATACGCAAAATTTTTGAAGGAGCTTCTAACAAATAAAAGGAAGTTCGAGGACTTATCTATAGTAGAACTCAACGAGGAGTGCTCAGCCATACTTCAAAATAAGCTGCCAACCAAACAGAAAGATCCAGGAAGTTTTACTATCCCTTGCTTAATTGGTAGTCTGAATGTTGAGAAAGCACTAGCTGATTTAGGCGCTAGCATTAATTCGATGCCATATAAAATGTTCAAAAACTTGGTCTTGGGGAACCTAAACCTACTAGGATGAGTATTCAATTAGCCGATAGATCTGTTAAATATCCTAGGGGTATTATAGAGGACGTACTTGTGAAAGTAGATAAATTCATATTTCCAGTTGACTTTGTTGTGCTTGACATGGATGAAGATGTGGAAGTGCCCTTAATTTTAAGGTGCCTATTTTTAGCCACTACTAGGGCTGTAATCGATGTGGGTGACGGTAAATTGGTACTTAGAGTAGGTGACGAGGAGATTATCTTTAAAATTTATGGTGCTATGAGGTTTTCTAGGGAACAGGATGATTCATGTTATTTTATTGACTCTATTAATCATGCTACTCAAGACTGTTTTCAGGAAATTGCACAGAAGGAGACGACGGAATTGTATCTAGCTCAAGAAGAGGAGACAGATGATGAACCTAATGAGCATTCTTCAAGACAAGTAGAATATGAGGGCATTAAGATAAATGATGAACTTAAGCAAAAACCCTCTATTGAGGAGCCTCCCAAACTGGAACTTAAACAATTACCAAACCACTTGAAATACGCATTCCTTGGAAATAATTCTACATTACCAGTTATTATTGCTTCTAACTTCCAACCAAAGGAGAAAGAGGAATTAATCCAAGTATTAAAAGAACATAAAAAGGCCATAGCTTGGAAAATTTTTGACATTAAAGGAATCAGCCCTTCTTCTTTCACCCATAAAATTTTCATGGAAGATGAATACAAACTGTGTGTGCAAGCTCAAAGACGACTGAACCCCAACATGAAGAAAGTTGTTAAAGCTGAGGTAATTAAACTTCTAGATACTGGAATTACTTATCCTATTTCTGACAGTTCTTGGGTAAGTCCAGTGCAGGTTGTCCCTAAGAAAGGGGGGATGACGGTTGTGACCAACGAGAAGAATGAATTAATCCCAACAAGGACAGTCACAGGATGGAGAGTTTGCATTAACTACAGGAAACTGAATGATGACACAAGAAAAGATCACTTCCCCTTTCCATTCATTGACCAAATGTTGGAAAGATTATCCGGGCACATGTACTACTGCTTTCTAGACGGACTCTCTAGTTATTTCCAAATCCCAATAGCTCCTGAAGATCAAGAAAAGATGACATTCAGATGCCCATATGGTACATTCGCTTATCGTAGAATGCCTTTTGGATTATGTAATGCTCCTACCACTTTTCAGTGCTGTATGATGGCCATCTTTGACGAATTCGTGAAAGATATCATGGAAGTATTTATGGATGATTTCTCAGTATTCGGTAACTATTTCCATCTCTGCCTTAAAAATTTAAAACAAGTTTTAATAGGATGTGAAGAAACGAACCTTATCCTTAACTGGGAGAAATGTCACTTCATGGTTCAAGAAGGTATTGTATTAGGGCATAAAATTTCTAGTAAAGGGATTGAAGTGGACAAATCTAAAATAGAAACAATAGAAAAATTACCCTTCCTAGTTTGGTTAAGGCTATTAGAAGCTTTTTCGGACATGCTGGTTTTTATATAAGATTTATTAAGGATTTTTCTAAAATAGCTAAGCCTTTGACTAAATTGCTAGAAAAAGATATACCTTTTAATTTCAATCAGGAGTGTTTAGAAGCATTTAATACTTTAAAGGATAAATTAATTAATGCTCCAATCATAATTGCACCTGATTGGAACTTACCATTTGAATTAATGTGTGATGCGAGTGATTTTGCAGTAGGTGTAGTATTGGGACAGCGAAGAGACAAGCATTTTCAACCTACCTAGTATGCTAGCAAAACTTTGACAGCTGCACAAGAGAATTATACTACTGCGGAAAAAGAAAAAATTGCTAGCTGTGGTTTTTGCATTTGATAAATTTCGATCATATCTCATATTATCTAAAATTGTTGTTTACACTGACCATTCCGCCCTTCGCTACCTTTTAACTAAAACTGATGCAAAACCTCGACTCATTCGATGTATTCTCCTATTGCAGGAATTTGGCTTGGAAATTCAGGATAAGAAAAGAGCTAAAAATCTTGCAGCTGATCATCTATCCAGGCTTGATAACTCCAATACCAAAGAACTAGATGAAGTTGAAATAAATGATTCATTTCCTGAAGAATAATTTTTCGCTATATCTAACTCTGAGGTACTTTAGTTTGCAGACATCGCAAATTTTTTAGCCGCTAACATTATCCCAAAAGGGTTAACACACCAGCAAAAGAAGCGATTCTTTAATGATGTGAAAAGATACTTTTGGGACGACCCCTTTCTTTTTCGCAGATGTGCAAATCAAGTCATTAGAAGATGCATTACAAGATCAGAAACATCAAAAAATATTGGAACATTTCCACTCAGGGCCAACTGGAGGACACTATAGTGGAACTAAGACCGCACATAAAATACTTGAATCAGGTTTTTACTGGCCCTCATTATTCAAAGATGCTAATAGGTACATTACTTCATGTGAAAAATGCCAACGGATAGTTAACATATCTAAACGTAATGAAATGCCTCAAAACTAGATGCTTTCATGTGAAATATTTGACGTTTGGGGTATCGATTTCATGGGTCCATTCCCCAGTTCATTTGGGAATAACTACATCTTAATAGCAGTTGATTATATGTCCAAATGGGTGGAAGCCCAAGCTCTACCTACTAATGATGCTAGAGTGGTAGTACGTTTCCTTAAGAAACTCTTCTCGAGATTCGGAACGCCTAGAGCAATTATCAGTGATAGAAGCACTCATTTTTGTAATACCCAATTTGAAAAAGCTATTAAGAAATACGGTGTTCATCATAGAATAGCCACCCCATACCATCCTCAAACTAATGGACAAGTTGAAGTGGCAAACTGAGAAATCAAATAGATCCTTGAAAAACAGTAGAATCAAACAGAAAAGATTGGGCAATGAAAGTAGATGATGCCTTATGGGCTTACAGAACTGCTTTTAAGACCCCCATAGGGACATCACCTTACAGACTTGTTTATGGAAAAAGTTGTCATCTACCATTTGAACTAGAGCATAAAACTTTTTGGGCTATTAAATTTCTAAACCTTGATCCTGAACTTGCAGGAAAAAACAGGTTGATGTAGCTGAACCAACTTGATGAGTGGCGAGCCAATGCATACGACAACTCACGCCTATACAAGGAAGCAGCAAAGCGGCAACATGACACTCGTTTAAAGCAACAAAAACAATTTGAAGTTGGAGATCTTGTCCTCCTATACAACTCAAGACTCAAATTTTTTCCTGGGAAACTTAAATCACGATGGTCAGGACCTTTCATAATTCAATCTGTTCTGCCATATGGCACAATAGAGGTAAGTCACCCATCATACGGTACTTTTAAAGTAAATAGGCATCGTCTCAAACTTTATAACGATGAGAATTTTAAAGACGATGGAGAGGAGCTACGACTCCACAAACCGCCCTGAATAAGCCAACAAGGTAACAGTTGAGCTTAGACTATAAGCAAGCGCTTCTCAGGAGGCAACCCGAGTACTAATGGTTTTAAATTATTTAAATTTAAATTTTTAAACATCTAGGTCACTAACAGAGTCTTTGAAGCACAGGTTCCCAACTCCACACGGCCTATCACACAGCCCTGCTTAAGGCCGTGTGACCAACACGGATGGAAACACGACTGTGCGATATGGCCGTGCTTAAGGCCGTGTGACCAACACGGACAGAAACACGACCGTGCGATACGGCCGTGTGAAAATAGGGTAAAAGTTATCTTTCCCAACACGGAATGTAATAAGTGGCCACGAGTATGCTACCTGGCTATGGTCAAATCTGCCAAATGCGCACGCCCGTGTCTACCACCCGTGGACAACATTGTCAAAATAACACGGGCATTCGCAGAGCTACATGACTGTGGGAAAAGCGAATCACATCACACACAATCGTGTAACATGATCATATAGCCACACGGCCTAGACACACAGGTGAGCCCGAAGGCCGTGTGACGATATCTCACTTCGCTTCAAACACGGGCTGGACACGATCAACACAAGCGTGCTAACCGGCCGTGCCACTTGAAGAATTAGATTATCTATCTTATTTTATTTTTCTTTTATTAATTCTTGAAGATTCTTTTATTTTTAAACACGGCTTTCCTTTATGATTACTATCAAATTATTCCCCCAATCTTCCTTTTGTCTGTCAGAATCATGTTTGTCTTCCAGCTTTATTTCCAACAACTCACTCTCGCTATTCCAGGAATATCATCCATTTTTAACTCAGGAAGTTTCACTTTTCTCCCTATCTTATTTCTATATTCTTATATCTATCTTTGTACATCGAGGGCAATGTAAATCTTAAAGTGTGGGGGGTATTTATTTTACTATCAGAAAAATCCCTGAATGACTGCCTTGTTCTCTTGAAAAGCTCTCATATCATATTTAAGATAAATTTTGATTGATATATCTTGAATTAAAACATAGGAATTTATGCATTGATTGTTTAAACTTTAAGACATTAGAGAATCAAGCATGATAAGTTGATTTTTAAGAATTTAAAATTTTAGGTTGTTTTCCCCAAAGTTTAGGTATTACTTTGAGTTGGAATTCACAAGTTTTAAACATCAAAAAGCCATAATTTTTGTGAGATTTTTGAGCCTTTTGAGCATCTATTAATTCTTTCATGCTCACTTTTATTATTGCTTTGAGTGCGTCAGTAATTGAAACTGTTATTCTAGAACTTGCTTGATTATGCATGTCAAGACCACACTTTTTGATTTGATATGTCAAAATGAGAAAGGCATTTAGGATTAACCCACTCATGCCATGAAAAGCCTACCTCTACGATTAACCCATAGTAAACACCGTTGAGATAACAAGCCATTTCTTGTATTACCCTTAATATTAACCCTTAACCCATTATTGTTGAAATCCCCTAAATTAATTTGATCCCCATTTTTGTCGAGATTGGAATTGAGATAATTGCTTAGCTATGTTTTATTCTACTTTGTAATTTAACTTGTTCTTAAAAAAAATGTATACATCTTAGTAGTAGTAATCTTCTGAGCCAAAGAAGTTAAATTCCATATTCTGAGAAAAGCTCTGTTGTACGCAATTGATGACTAGCTATTTTTCTAGTTAGGCAATTTTTCAATTCAATCTCGATTCTAACCTTTTCTTTCAGCTTGTGACCGCACCCCCTAACCAAGCCGCGTTATAACCTTCTAAAGACCTTTTGATTGATGTTTCATCTCAATTTATAAGTGGTGGAGATTTGATTTTCATGCAAGCCTATGGTAATGACTTTTCATTATTGACTATTGAGTGCTTCATTTATTATCCTTAAACACCTCGAGTGATTTGAGTGAATCTTTAGTAAGGATGTGAAACTCTGTGATATTCTGAATCAAAGGTAATTACTTAGATGAGGAGAGACACCTACGTTTTCAGGATAAAATGCTCAACTTGGAATGTTTGAAAATTTGATGCTCTTTTAGTTGAATTCTCAATGTATGATTACTTGTGGACTATTTCAAGATATTATCGATAGAAATTATAAGTTGAGAAAGATTTATTTTGATTATGAGTTGAGGATTTTACTTGAGGACAAGAAAATGCTTAAGAGTGGGGGTATTTGATAAACTGTAATTTATACATATTTTTACCCCATGGTTAACATATTTGATGGATGATTTTTCCTTAAAATTGGTGAATTCGATGCTCCTAATGCCTTAATTTCAAGTTTTATACTTAGGTGAGCATAGGAGAGCGAAAGGAACGAGAAACGAGCCAAAAACGGATAAAATGGGCCAAAGTATGAAATCAACATGGCCTAGACCTCCTCACACGGGCAGACCACACGGCCGTGTCAATCTGGCAGAATCGAAGCACGACAAACACGGGCGTGTCCCTGCCAAGCCCAAGTTGAGTCCAATACGAAAAAGGCTAATTTTGAGGGTTCCTAGGCATTCCAAAGCCTATAAATACACCCTAAAGGAAGAGGAAAGGGGACACAGAGAGAAGGAGGCAAGGAATTGCTCAAGGGAGGCCGATTGATCCATCTCAGAAGTCGGATTCATCATCAAGACTAAAAATCTCCCCTCAATTTCCCCTCAGGAGTTTTGGGTTTTCTTTATGTTTTGTATTCGTTATTCTTCTGAGATGTTTTCCTTTTTAGTTATGAACTAAATCCCCTAAGTACCTAAGGGGGATGAAACCTAAGACGAATCTTGTTATTGTTTTCTGAATTGTATGATAAATATTTAACTTGTTCTTAATTATGTGTTCTTAATTCTTGTTTTGATATCCTAGGATACTGATTCGAGATAAGCTCTTATTCAGAGGAGGAATAGACCCTATCTAAGAGTACATTTGTCATAATGAAGTGGAGTTGATTGCGCGCCTAGAGATAGGGTGACAAGATTTTACCGGATTAGGGTGGAACCTAATAAGGGGATCCATAGATCGAGTTAATGCAACCCTAGGGTGTTAATTAGAGAAAGTCTCAATTATTCAATCTAGGGATTAGACGTTATTAATCTTGAATAGGGATAATAACATAACTTAGGGATCTCTACGAAACAAATTAAGTGAATAAATCGTCCGATTCGGAGCTAGAATAACAAGTAAAATCTAGGTGGATTTTTCCTTAGGTATTGTCTTAATTCAATCGTTTTCCAAAAGTAATCCCCCAATTCTACTTTCTGCGAATTCTTAGTTTAGATAATTAGTTAGTTAAAACAAAAACCCCTATCTTTAGGCTAGATAATAAAAAGACAGTCATTACTAGTACTTTTAGTTCCTTTGGGTTCGACAATCTGGTCTTGCTAAAACTATACTACTGTTCGATAGGTACACTTGCCTACATCGTGATAATAGTTAGTTTCAAGAACGATTAATTATGAGTATTTAAAACCTATCACACAAAAATTGCAATCATTTATATTTTAACTTGACAGCTCAAATTAGCTAAAAATAGCATGAAATATCCCTTCACATGGCTGACCACATTAGGTGGGTGGAGTGTGTAACATCTTGATTTTTGGCTTAGTCGGAATAGTGGTTTCAGAACCACAAATTTGGCGAGGAAAATTTTATTTTTATTATATTTTTATGGTCTACGATTTCACGGGATGAATTCGTGAAAATTTCGTTAAAAAATTTCGACGTTTGGGCACTTAATTTGGTCAAAAGGACTAAATTGTAAAAAGTGCAAAAGTTGAGTTTTACATGTTAGAAGTGTTTAATTGTTATGAGTTTTTAAATCAAAGGCCCTTAAATGGTAATTAGACCATTTTGAAGTTTTTGGACAAAAATTGGACATGGATGGAATTTTTTTGAAAGTTTAGTAGTAAGGGCATTTTGGTCATTTGTATATTAAATGAAATAAAATGGGAAAAATAACACAAAATGGTCATCTTCTCCATGTGAAGGCCGAAATTAGCATGGGGGAAGCCATGGCTAGGGTTTTCAAGCTTTCCAAGCTCAATAGTAAGTCCGTTCTAGCCCCGTTTTTCAAGTTCTTTACGTTTTTGGAATCCCGGTAACTTGATTAAGCTTATGCTAGCAATAATTCAACCTAGGGTTCGTATTTGGAAAAATAACCATAGGTGAAATTTTTGTATTTTGGTGTTTTATGACAGAATATGAGGTTTTAAATTATGTTAGACAACTTGTGCTACTCGGTTTTAAGTGAAAACGAGTAAAAGGGCTTAATCGGTAAAAATACCTAATAGTCATAAGTGCATGTTAGAGTGAGAATTTGATGTTGTCATAGAACGGAAAAATGATCAGCATGTCATAAAACATAAGAATAAGGGATGAAGTTTAATTCCCAAGCCTAGGGGAAAAAGTGTAATTATGAAAAAGTTTAGGGGCAAAATGGAAATTTTGCCAAAGTTCGTATTAAAGGCTGTTTTGATGAATGTATGTATTAAATAAATTAATTTGGTATTATAGATCAAGAGAAATGAGATTCAAGTCGTGATCAAGGGAAAAACAAAGTTTACAAGGAATAGGCCCGATTGCTAATATTTTGTATCGAGGTAAGTTCGTATGATAATAATAATGCAATGTTATGTTTGAATTATATTTCTTAATATTATTGCATATATTGTATGATTTAATATATTGGAAAAGTTGATGGAATGGTGTTTATGATGTGGAAATATGACATGAAAGAATGTTACATGAAGTGCAAGAAAATGATGATACATGACAAGTGATATATGAAATATGTGATTTATGTTATGTAAATTCTTAAAAGCTGATTTTCTATTTGAGTTGTGTCTTATTATACTATGAATGGACAATTGGTACTATGGATAGTGAGATCGACATTTCGAGTAAGTTCGTATATAAATAATCTATCAATTCTTTTTATGTTAATATATTTTGATATCATATGGAATATGGCTGCCTATCAAATGATTATTTGATGTAAATTATGAATTTAAAGTGATTACGGACAATTTAGTAAAATGTTGAAAAGTGAGGAATTTCCCAGTTGAACCTTCGGAATAGAAACGATACCAATGAGCTATTGTGAGGTCACGTGTGTAGTACTAAGTGCAGGCTACTACGTGTACCAGATAATTGGTCGCATGTGTAGTACTAAGTGCAGGCTACTATGCATACCTGATAACTTTGATCACGTGTGTAGTACTAAGTCCAGGCTACTACGTGTATCAGATGGTTAGGTCACGTGTGTAGTACTAAGTGCAGGCTACTACGTGTACCAGATAATTGGTCGCATGTGTAGTACTAAGTGCAGGCTACTATGCGTACCAGATAGCTTCGGCTACAAGTGTGGAAATGAGAAAATGTGTAGGCACTTGTGTATCTGTTATTATTCCGATGAGTTCAACGGGAAATAGATTAAGTGAAAATAAATGTGAAAGTGATTATGTGATGAACAAGTGCAAGTATATGTTTATTTGAATTTATGAGCAATATGCTCGATATTTGAGCGAACCTCGGTAAAATGGAAGGGATTAAGTGAAATTGTGCAAAAGTGAATTTTAGTAGTAAAACAGTGTTGGACAGCAACAGTGCATGAATTTGAAAATTTACCAATAATTGTGTAAGTTGAATTAAATTTCAAATAAAATATGTAATTAAATTTTATTGAGTCTATTTTCACATAAAAGAAACAGGGGAAGCAAAAGAGTTCCATATTATGTGATATTTGAATTCTTGTGAGACAGTGTCTGAATGAATTCGAGATCCCCTATTCTGACTTGGAAAAATTGTTAAAAATTATAGAAAAATAATTTTGGGGTATAATTTATATGCTTAGAATCTTGGATGAGTCTACTTTTAATAAAAACAAACGAGAACATCATATGAGCTTTTTACTATGAGATAAATAAATTTTAGTGAAGAAAGGTCGAAGCTGTTAAACAGCAAAACATGGGAGATTTTGAATAATAAACTGTACTTATTGGCTAGACTAAAAATTCTGAAAATTTTATTGTGGAAATATATATGAGTTTAGTTTTTGGGAAAATTTACGTATCTTAATTTGGAGTTTCGTAACTCTAAATATAAATGATTTAGTGACTATTACTCAAGAAAACAACTTAACCAGAACATGTGTAAATGTACAAATGAGTTAGTTTTATTGTGGGAAGCATGTTAGTAAATTGCTTATTATTATTTCATGTGAGCTTACTAAGCATAAAGCTTACCCCCCTCCTTTCCATTTCTTTTAGTGTTGTCAGGTTAGCTCAGGGTTGGAGACCGTCGGAGGCAGCATCACACTATCAAGCCAACACCTTGACAGTATAAACACATATGCTAGATTTATCAAGTGAGTGGCATGTATAAGGACCTAATTTTATAACATGTGCTATTATTATTTGGCCAAATATATTGGTCTTTAGTGAGCTAATTATTTTGACTTATAAATCTAGCTATTTATGTTATGTTTGATATTGGTGATGTGCATATGCTTGGTTGTCATGCATGGTTGGTAATAAGTTGTTTAAGTTGTTTAATTGATGAATTAAGTTTAGTAACACGTCGTGCTTGATTCCGGTGATGGTCTCGGGTACGGGGGCGTTACAGAGTGTTCGAATGAACTTACTATTTTTAGCTTGTGGTTAGAAATTAATTGCATGAAAGGGGATGGGTTTGAATGACATTTAAGTAGAGTTTAAGGGCTATTTTGTAAGTGCTAAAATCAACCAAATTTAGCTGATTTGGGTAGCAAGTAGGGACGGTTTGGGCTGCTCTGGTGGGCTTGTCCATCCTTCCTATTCATTTGCTCAGTTCAGGCATCATTTATCTGCTTCAAGTTGTCCACTATTCTTGATAAAAATTAATTTAGATAAACTGATTTGAGGAAGTCCTAGAGCATTAATATAAGTCCTCCATGGCTGTTTATTTTCTCATTTAAGACTAAACTGCAATCCCTAAGTTTGCCTTCATAAGTTGAGTTTAGCAATTTCTCTCCACTAATGTAGTCAGCATAAAAATCTAAATTAGTAGTTCTTTTAAATAGGTTGTAAGTTGACTTGGCTAGGGGTAGGCAAAAGATAGATAAATTTAATATAAAAATGCTAGATTCAGCTTGTAACCCCTCAAATCAGGCCTAGACATTATGACCCATTCTAAGCAATTACATGGGCCATAGATATGGCGAAAACATTAGTTGAAGTGAATTCGTTCATCTTTAAAAACATGTGTTATTATTTCTCTTAAAAAATGATAAGTTTAATTTCAAAAAATTTGGTAGAAATTCTTTGTCATTAGTTGGAAAACAACTTAGTGATCTTTAAATTCAAATTTGATTAAAACAAGTTTGCGAAAACAACGTTTATTTAATTGTTCAAAAATTTATTTATTAGCAAAAAGTCCAATTTAATCAATCCATAAGAATAATCCATGCATAATGATCAATGTTAAAAATCCCATGCCATAGTACCATAATTTAATATAAAAAGTCCCAAATAGCAATAAAGTCCATAAACATCCAAATCATAAATAAAATGTGCATCCGAGTTCTAACTGTGAGGATTATCTAAAACATACAAGTAAAGTGGGTGAGCTTTAAAGGGCCTAGTGTGAGATCAACACAAATATATATTCACATAAATATCAAAATATAAATCTCAGCATATTGATCATCATAACTTTCATAAATTTTAACACTATTACTTATGCATGAACTTATCAATACATATTTTAAAAATGATGCACATTTGAAAAAATTTTCTACCTATCTCTGCTACACACCAATTTCGAGTTCCACAGAAGTCGTCCATCTGAAACACCATTTCTGGACAAGCCACCACTGATTTGTAAACTGTCACTAATAACATTTTGTGGATGAGCCACCACATATGTAGATATATTGCCACTGAAACACCTTGTGGACAAGCCACCACTAATTTGCAGATAAACTGCCACATACTTCCACCTTTCACAAAACCCACCCCATGCGTGTGATATGAAACTTTCAGTTTTTAATACATATGAATCACTTTAACACTTAGGCATGTGAACATGCTCACATGCTCACATATCACTTAATAATCACTTTTAATCACTTTCACATTAGATCATAGATCTAAATATTAACATACACATATATAGATATCACATATTTAAATCATCAAACGTATCATATAAGCCATGCATCACATACCATAAGGATGAGATCTACACATACAACTTTGTCAAAGCTATAATCACATCATACATCATACGTTTCATAGACTTACTCGGTTAGAGTCACTTACTTGGGTTCCCCTTGATGAGTTTTTCAAATCCTATTTGAATACTTAGTGGACTCATGATTAATTCTAATTAATTTATTTAACATAATAAAAGCAGACACATCACACACAACTAACAGTGTTGAACCCACACCTTTTTCGTAGATCCAATGCCACAATCCTCTAGTAGTGATTTCAGTTGGATTTAAACCCAAAGATGTATCTAAACACACAAATAATTTCCATTGGTTAGGATCTACTATAAGTGTTATACCTAATAAAAATCAATCATTTAAGTCTCACCGATAAACTTACCCTTGATCTAACACTCGAATCCAACACCTTTGCCCCTAACGTTAGTGATTTCCCAGGTTGTTTTTGTTTGGTCTTTCAAAGAACATAGGGACAAGGGTGTTAACACATGAAGGACATATATATATACTTAGTACCTTTTGATTTAAGAGAAAAATAGAGAGAAGGAAATGATACCAAAACTACTCATGTACTTACTCTACTCGATTAACATGACGAGATCGGTGATTTGACTTAGGGAAGGAACGAAAAACCTTTTTGATCTACAAGAATCATTTGATTGGTTAGTCTAAAATAAAAAGTAAGGAATTCAAGTAGGAGAGTGAAGTAGGTTTTCTCACTAGAGGAGACGAAATAGATCTAAAAGAAAAGAAGAAGAAAACTCAACCACTGACGGAGACGGCGACAGTGGCGACTGTAACACCCTAACCCGTATTCATTGCCGGAATAGGGTTACGAGGCATTACCAAACATCACAACATAAAACATACATTTTCTCATACACATCAATCAAATATAATCTCAATGTCCCTTATAAGGCTCTACAAGACCTTAAAACATACTTAGAAGTGGTTCGGGACTAAACCGATAATATTTGAAAATTTTTAGAAACTTAGAAAATTTTCAAACATATAAGGGTCACACGCCCATGTGAACCAAAAACGCCCGTGTCACAAGCGGTGTGAAAATAGAGCATACAGACTGACTTGTACCACACAGCAGGAGATATGCCCGTGTGCCTTGGCTGTGGTCAGAACTGACTTGGGTCACATGGCTAACCACACGCCCATGTGTCTAGCCCGTGTAACCTTTGAAATGGCTACACACACCCATGTGCCAAGGCTGTGTGCTTCACACAGCCATCAGTCACGCTCGTGTGTCTAGCCCGTGCTCGAGATAGACTTTAAATTGTAAGACTACCCCAAGGGACAAACAACCGTGTAACATGACCGTATGTCGCACATGGCTAAGACACACGCTTGTGTCTTTGCCCGTGTGGACAAAAATAGGCCATTTGCAAAGCCAATTTGCCACCCTAATCTCAAATACACAAAGCAACCAAAAAATAGCATCATTTTAATAAGTCTTTAAACAGCCGAAATATGCCATTTCATCAAACCAAAACTATCACAATTTATCTAAATCCAAAAGCATTAACACATCAATTAATAACTAACCAAGATAACCAACACATAATCACATCAAATAAGCCAACATACAAGGCATCATATACATCACATATATATAGCACTTACCAACCGCAATTTACACTAACTTTCAAACCAGATCTCATGTCTAATATCATAGCTCAAAATACATCAAAATGACACTAGCTATACATGCCATATATGCAAGCTTTAAAAGTACCAACAAAAGATAGATAGTGTGACGATGTTTCCTGACGATACCCGAGTCTGAGCTAGCTTTGATTATCTATAAAACATAGAAAATAATACACAGTAAGCTTCATAGCTTAGTAAGTTTGTAGATAAGCAATTCAATTCATAAAATAATATAATTCAACCATTTTCACATTACTGTATCATCCTTACAAAAATACAAACCTTTTTCATGTGTCAAACATGATTAAATATCATTTCCTTAAACTTTCTCAGTGTAGTACTTGAATAGGTTCCGTACATACCCGCATTATCTCGTACTAACCTCTATTTCAACCATAGGATTCCTTTATCTGTTGAGCCATTAGTGATAGAGATCAAATATTCAAGAATCACATTTGATAAGCACCTATACCATGGCCAGTAGCCATATCAAGGTAACTTATCCCGGAGTACCTATACCATGGCTCGTAACCAAATCAAGGTAACTCCTCTCATAATACCTATATCATTGCCCATAGCCAAATCAAGGTATTATTCGCACACGAAGTGCCGATATCATGGCCCAAAGCCAATACATTAACTTAATGACATTACATTATCATCATCACTGTACTTAAAGTTTAATCGAGAAGTTTCACTTATCAATTTTGTAACATCCCAAAATAGGGCCTAAACAGAACAGTGGTTGCAGAACTACAAATTTGAGATAGAAAAGTTTATTCCGATTAATTTTTATAATTTACCGAGTGATTAGATGCATGTGTTAGAGTATTGATGAAAAATTTTATAAATAGCATGCTTAATTTGCCTACTAGAGCTTAATTGCAAAAGTTGATAAATATGAGTTTTAGATGCTAAAGTATTAAATTGAAGAGTATAATTGAAGTAGAGGTCCTTAAATGGTAATTAGACCATGAGGTTTTCATGGACAAAAATGGGCATACATAGATAAAAATAACTAAAGTTTTAATGAAGGGTATTTTAGTTATTTGGTAATTACAAGATTAAAAAAAGGGAAAAAGATGGAAAAATATGCCCACCTTCTTCATTAGGCCGAAATTTCAAGGGTTCTTTATAAATAGGGTTTTGTCAAGCTTTCAAGCTTCATAGTAAGTAATTCCAAGCCCCGTTTTTTAATGTTCTTTACATTTTTGAAGTCTCGGTAACTTAATTTAGCTTATTCTAGCAATAATTTAACCTAGGGTTCATATTTGGAAAAATACCCATAGGTGAAATGTGTTTATTTTGATGTTTTATAGTAGAATAGGAAGCTTGAAGTTATTTTAAACGACATAATCGGCAAAAATACCTAATGGTCATAAGTACATGTTAGAGTGGGAATTTGATGTTTCCATAGGTAAATAAATGATTTCATAAAACATAAGAATTAGAGATATAGTTTCATTTTCGAGCCTTGGGGTAAAAGTGTAAATATGTAAAAGTTTAAGGGAAAAATCATAATTTTGCCAAAGTTAGAGTTAAGGACTTTTTGATAAATGTGAATATTAAATAAGTTAAATTTACTATTATAGATTAAGAAGAACGAAATTCGAGGTTAGACCAAGGAAAGAAAAAGGTTGAGACTAAATCAAAATATTTGATCGTATTTTGTATCGAGGTAAGTTTGCAGTAAATAAATGCAATGTTTTATTATTTATAATTAATGATGTTATTTTTCAGCATCTTTATATTTATTTTGTATATTTATTCCTTGATGATTCAAGCAAGAATTGACGGAGAAATGATACTTAAAAGTCTCGATTGAACCTTAGGAATGTGTAGGATACAAATGTCACGACATTAGGGTTTAAGGATACCAAATAAGACCATGCCAATGCATGGAATTGGTAAGTTTTCAAGGCAAGGAAATCATGTAAGACCATGTCAAGACATGGCATTGATAAACTACGATAAGGCAAAGATCCCATGTAAGACCATGCCAAGGCATGGAAATGGTGAGTTCATAAGGCCAGGATACCACGTAAGGCCATGTCAAGACATGGCAATGGTAAGTTTAAAAAGAAAAGGTTCCCGTGTATCCTTAGTATTCCAAATGGTTCAACAGAAAATTCAAAGAGTGTACCAAAGGGAAGGTAAGATAAGTCCATGTTCGAAAGGTTCAGGTTATCTTGATAATTCATTTATAATGTTGTTATTTATTTACATGAAAACTTACTAAGCTTTATGCTTATTCCCATTCTTTTCTCTTTTTTTTATAGTATTGCAAAGCCAACTCAAAAAATCGTAAGGACGTCGGAGATCGCCTCACACTATCAACAAGTTATCTCGGTATTTTGTGACTAGAAATGCTTTAAGTTAGGGCATGTATAGGGACTTGGCTATTTTGTGTGTATGTCCTTATGATATGATTAAAAAATGGGATGTGAATACTTGGTAATGATTAGCTTATGATATAGCTAAACAAGAACATGTTTTGGTATTATGTATGCTTAAATGAGGTTTGATACAAAGAAATTATGGAGTAAGAGTTGGCCATTGAACAGTTAGGAAACATCAATACTGACGTGGATTTGAAAAATCACTAAAACTTTTAGAAATGAAACTAAATGGTGAATGAGATATAGAATTAAAGCTTATTGAGTGTAGTTTTATAGGAAAGAAGCAGAGCAGCAAAAGAAGTCTACATTCTGAGATATTTAAATTTCTGTGAGGCTGGTTCAGAGTGACTTTGTGATCCCTTGTTCCAAATTTGGAAAATCACTACAAATTGTAAAAAAAAGAATTATAAGTTAAATTTTATATTTTTAGTTTCCTTAGTGAGTTTAGTTTCATTAGAAAGAAACAGAAACATTATCCAATTTTTTAATAATGAGATAATCAATTTTTTGTGAAGGGAGGGCAAGTCCATTGAACTGTGAAATAGGGGAACATTTAATGAATAAACTGTATTAATTGGCCGAACCAAAAATTCTGGAAAAATTATAGTAAGAAGATATATGAGTCTAGTTTTAGGAAAAATTTAGGGATTTAAATTTCAAGTTTCATAACTCGAGTTATAATTAATTTAGTGACTGTTGCACAGATGGAAAGTTTTATTATGATTAGTGAAATAAATTGTTTTGATTTGTGCAAGTAACCGAAAAATTTTTAATGTTCCCGGTTTGGTCCTGAACCATTCCAATTGCACATTTTAAGGCCACAAGGGCCCATTTTAGGGATTTATTGGATGAATGCGAGTGAATTAATTTTTAAAGTAAAAAAAAATTATGCCCCGAACAAGTAAGATAAGTCTGGTAACGCCTCGTGCTCGACTCCGGCGACGGTCTCAGGTAAGGGGTGTTGCAGGTTTCATTGTCGAACACTTCCATGTAGTCGTATTCACAATTCAAACATTATCCGTACTCTCATAAACACATTTTATGCAATATCAAAGCAGATAACATTCATTTATAATGAAATTAACACCTACGAACTTACCTCGGTTGTAGAACAATGAAACTAGTGAATTAATCAAGTACTTTGTTCTTGCCTCGATCTAAGTCTGAGTTCCTCTTTTCTTGATCTATATAAATTCAAATTTAACTCTTTTATTCAACAAATCATTCAATTCAATCCATATACACATATTTAGGGCATTTTACAAATTACCCCTCACATTTTCACATTTTGACACTTTAATCCCTAATTCATAAAATCACAAAATACACATAATTTCATATTACATGCTAGGCTAAATTTTCCTCTAGCCCATATAAGCCCATATATTTCATTTATTTCACATTTTAGTCCCCAAAATCTCATTTTCACAATTTAGCCCAAATTACTCAAATTCATCAAAAATTCAAATACAAAACATATTAATCTAACACATGTCTTTCATTTTTCATCACTTAACATCACAAATCTCACAATTTCATCAATGGCTCAACTCAGAATCTTCATCAATTTCTTAAATTCAAGCGTGGGCTAGCTAGAGTAATAAGCAACAACCACAAAAACATAAAAATCATCAAAAATGGATCAAAAACCATACCTTAAACACAAATTTCCTTAGCCGAACCCTAGGAACTCTTTTTCTTTTCTTTTTCGTTCAATTTTCGGCAACAAAGATGAACATGTCACCAATTTCATGTTTTCTTTTATTTAATCTTTAATTTATGCATAATTTACTAGTTTACCCTTGGCTATTTAACTTATAATTCATTTAATGGTTGTCCATATTTGTCCATGCATATTTCTAAACGTTAAATTACATCATAAGGAATCCACATTATAAAAGGCATAACAATATAGCACTTTAACAAACAGCAAGTCATTTTTGCACTTTACGTGATTAAGTCCTTTTGTCAAATCGAACACACAAATGATAAAATTAACACACGAAACTTTCACACATATCACATATCCTACTGTAAACACAAAAAATAATATTAAAATTTTTTTCGACTTAGATTTGTGGTCCTGAAATCACTATTTTGATTAGGGTCTAAACTGGGCTGTTACAGCGACGGTAGCTATGGCTATGGTAGTCTGACAACTATAGGAGTGATGGTTTGATGTAGGGTGTAGGAAAATAAATAATAATAAAGGTTCAGCTTAAGAACTAATGAAAAAATGAAATGAAAAAAGGAGAGATATGGAGGAGAAAAGAGACCTACGGTGGCGTGTAGTGGTGGTCAGCATGGCGATGGGTGGCGACAGGGAAAAGAACGAGGAGGAGGAGGAGCTATGATGGCTAAGAGGTATGGTGTTTAGTGGTGATAGGGTTGGTCACGATGGAGGAAGGAAGCAAAAATGAAAAAGAATAAGGTGATGGCTAGAAAAAAGGTAAAAAATGGATGAGAAAAGAGAGGAAAAGAGAGAATATGGAGGAGAGGGAGGAGGGGACGACAAAAAGAGGTAGGGAGTGAGGGTTATGGGTGGTCAACCTAGTCTAGGTTTAATAAACCACTTCTATGGCAATGAGGAGAATACATGGCAAGATTGGGAGACATGGAGTTAAAAAGGGATCATGTTACCTTAACTTATGGTAAGTTTGACTCTTGAAAAGGGGAAGGAATCCTCCTAAAAAAGGTAGCTATGGGGTGGATGGCAAGCTCATTATGCAGATGTGATTTTTTTTAAAAAAATTAAATAAAAAGGATGTTTACAAGGGAACTTGAACTAGAACCTCTAGGATAGCTAAGGATCATTAAACGTCTAGACCACCTTACTTCCTTATTTTTATTTTTACTATACAAAAGTAAAAATATGGGATGTGACAAAGCTTGCATCGAACTTTCAGAATAAATACCTCAAGATTCACTAAATAATTGAGCACTTGAGTACATATGCTCTTTGTACATCTATTTTTTAGTACATATGCTCTCCCTTTTTTTTAACACTCGAACATATTACTGCATGTACTACAAATTTTTTTGAGCATTTGATACTTCTTCTCAACTCCCCCAAACTTATTTTCAAAGAATATTCTGGATATACTGAGCCTAGTGCTTGGGACAATTTAAAGATAATTATGAGAGAAGGGATAGCTTATTATTGCAAGGTTCAAATAAAATTAGGCCATTTAGTCTTAAAGTTGAGTTTCAAGGGATACATATTCATTAAGGTTGACTGGAAAGACTCAAATTGGACCAGACAAAAGTTTGCCTAAATCATTTTTAGGATTCCATGCTTCCTAGGATTTCACCTTAAGAAATTACTAAATCAATTCTAGAGACTTAAACTTTCGTGCCTGCTATAGCTTTTATAAAGAATTAAAAATTTCATGGATTGATTTACATACTTTATTAAGAGTAACATTTATGGCATAATTCAACTAACACAGTGAATATTAAGATAATAGAACTTTATTTATGTTAAGGTTTAGCATAATTAATAGAAATTTAGATTTTTGATCAAAATATAACTTAATAATAATTGGATAGGAAAAATGAATTCTAAAAACAATTTCAATTTTTGGTCCCCCTATTTAAGATGAATAGTGTCCCCATTGTTAAAAACAATATAGAAGGAACAAAAATATAGAAGTGAATAGATACTATACACTATGTAGGATCCTAGGAAAAGGAGGTGAGTTAAGTTTGACTACTTAAATACCAAGCTTTTTTTAGACTTGTTCATATTTATTGCCATACTTCTTATTTTTCAACTTGTTCAATTTTATTAATGATTTCAACCTCTTATTTTATTATGCAAGAAATAGAAATATCCTAAAAAAGCTTAAAACTAAAAACTTGAAATATCCTAAAAAGTAAAGTAAAGACAAAATCCCCCCTTTTTAATTTAATAACAAACCCCTTAGAAGCCGACCCATCTTTTGCTTCATCATCCTTGTTTTTACTTAAATCACATTGTTTCTTCCTCGACATTGGAGTCCATGGATCAAATATAAACTTTGGAAATTTAGGCATAAAAACAAATGAGTTGTGAAATATTTTCTTAAAAGCATCTGTAATTTAGTCATCCTGTATTTTTTAGTATCTCCAATAAGCTTATTGTTGCCACTACAAACGTTGTAGTAAGTCCATCAACTTTGACAGCTCATCTTGAAGATTTGGACTAGACGAATGAGTTCTAAACGTTGGGGGTAGTCATGTCAAGTTCAAAAGTTGGTTTCGTCTGTTCAGGAATTTTGATTGGTTGCACTGGTTATGGTTTTGTAGGAATATCCTTTTTTTCAATATAGTTGTTTGATTCAACTTGCTTTTGAAGAACAAAATTTCTTGCTCCTTGGGCAAGGTCCTAATCGGCGATTGTACCTAGATTTTGTCCTGTCTTCTTTATGTTTGCACAAATAGTAGCCTTCAAGCATAAAAATGTTATCGTAAAGGAAATAGGCTGGACTAGAATGTAACATCCCGAATTAGGGTCTAGTCGAAATAGTGGTTTTGAGACCACAAGTCCAAAACAGAAATAATTATTTTATGATTATTTGATGATCCATGATATGAAGAAATTCTATGCCTAAAGTGTCCAATTTGACTTTAGGGACTAAATTGATAAGTTGTAAAACTTGTGTTCTAGAAGCTTCAAGTATGAAATTGCATTAGATTATTAACTAGAGGTCCTTAACTAGCAATTTGACCATGTTCTAAAAATTTGGACAAAAATGTGCATGAATAGGAAAAAATTTGAAAGAAAGGCCTTAAGGGCATTTTGGTCATTTGGTTAATAAAAGAATAAAAAGGGAAAGATCAAGCAAAAATCTTGTCCATCTTCTCCCATCTTAGCCGAAATTTACAAGGGCTCCATAGCTAGGGTTTTCAACATTTTCAAGCTTGATTTTAAGTACTCCCAAGTCTCGCTTACCTCCTTTTCTTTCTCTTTCTTATAGTGTTGCCAAGCTAGCTCGGGGATTGGAAGATGTTAGAGACTCGATCACACTATCAATTTAATATTTGGGTATAACTAGTCTTATCATTTTGAATATGTCATGTATAGGGACTTGGTCTTTTTTATTATATGTCATATTGTTTAGCCAAATGAGTTGGCTCATGAAAGTATTATGATTATTTTGTATATGGCCATGAGAGGTGGCTCATATTCATTATTTAGGTTGTAACCCTAATTATCGGTGCATGCATGCAAATGTGCTTATGCTTTAATGTGGTTATAGTTACTTATGGTTATTGGGTGTGATATATGGCATATATGTTTGGTGAATGTAATATGATTAATGTGTAAAACGATAAATGTGATGAAAATGGGTAACTTGAAAGTAGATTAGTATAAATGATAGACAAGTATGAAATTGGTGTGGAGTGCCATATGAAAGCATGATAGTTTAAATAGGTGATATGTTGACATTACCAAGATATAATTTAACCATGGATATGAATGCTTGAGTAGCCAAATGTGCAATGTTGTATGCCATGAAGTGAGTGTAAGTATGTGAGTGTTTAAGGGTGGCAATTGGCTTGGAAAATAGCCTAGAAATTGTACATATGGTTAGACATACGAGCATGTGTCTTGGCCGTGTGTGACACACGGTCTGTCACATGGGCGTGTGATCCAGCAGTGTGTCCCCTATACCCTAATCATGCAAAACAGATTGCCCAGTAGTAAACACACGGGCAGAGCCACAGACGTGTGTCTCAGCTGTGTGAAAGACACGGCCTTAGGACATGGGCGTGTGCCCAGGCCATGTGAATTCTGCACTTATTTTTTAGAATTTAATTCACCACATGGTCCAAGCACATGGACGTGTGACTTGGCCGTGTGACCTTATTTGATTGATGAAGTCATAGTCAGAGAGTTACACAGGTTGAGGACACAGGCATGTCCCAAGCCACATGGGTGTGTGAGACCACACGGCCTATCCACATGGACGTGTGACTCTCC
This sequence comes from Gossypium hirsutum, assembly GCF_007990345.1. Taxonomy (NCBI): domain Eukaryota; kingdom Viridiplantae; phylum Streptophyta; class Magnoliopsida; order Malvales; family Malvaceae; genus Gossypium; species Gossypium hirsutum. The sequence continues at coordinate 93,178,460 of NC_053428.1, read as the reverse complement.
AAAGTATGAAAATTTTCTAAGTTATCTTAAAGTTCTCTAAAATTCTTGGTTTAGTCCCGAACCACCTTAGATATATGTTTGGGCCTTTGTAGGCCCATATAAGGGACAATTTGCATATGTATGAATGATATTGATTTGACCGAAACTTTTATGGCCCAGTTTTATATTTGTGGTTGTGTTAAGGTCCGGTAACAGGTCGAATCCTGTCTCGACTTTGGTTATGGTAAGGTGTTATATTTAATGGTATTAGAGCTACGGTTTAGTCGATTCTCAGGCTACGTAGCATGTGTTTGAGTCTAGCTATACATGCCATACATAAATTATGATAGTGTGACGACTCCTGACGATTTTGAATTGTGTTTCTCATATAGTAATGGATCCCGACAGAGCAATTGTAACACCCCGTACCCGAGACCGTTGCTGGAGTCAAACACGAGGTGCTAACCGACTTAATTCATTTACTTTCACAGTCCATTTTAAAAATTTCCAGGCAGTTGGCTAACTGCATCACTGTCACCTTAAAAATCATATCTTGAGTTCCAAAACTCGAAAATCAGTTTCGTAATTTTTCCCTAAAACTAGACTCATATGTCCATCTACATATTTTTTATAGAATTTTTGCTCAGGCCAATTAGTACAGTTTATTAGTTAAAGTATCCCCTGTTACAGGGTGTGACTACACTGACCTTCATGCATTACGATTTGGATATCTCCATGTACAGGGCTTCAATACTGATGCCGTTTGTTTCTATAGAAACTAGACTCAAAAAGGAATCTATACATATATGGCATGACTTCTAAATGTCTCTTTTTAATTTATAATGAATTTCCAAAGTCAGATCAGGGGATCCAGAAACCGTTCTGGCCCTGTCTCACGAAAACTTTAACATCTCATAATATATTGTTCATATGAACGTTTCGTTACTTTCCTATGAAAATAGATTCATCAAGGTTCAATTAAATAATTTATTCACTATTTAATTATATTCCTACTATTTTTAGTGATTTTTCACATCCTCATCACTGCTGCTGCCAGCATCTATTTTTAAGGTAAACTTTACCTATTTCATGATCCTCCATGGATCAACTAGAGTTTGTCATACATATTCCAAAAGTGATCATGAATAACCATTCCCATGGCTAACCGTTACCAACATTTCCATACCTCTCGACGGACAACATACAAAACGATTATAATGCTATGATCAAAGTATATTTAAGCCATTTTCGCATGGCTATCCAAATTTACACAAAACCGAAGGGTACATGACCAACAACAAAAGGGTAGTCCTATACATGCCATTTCAAAGTTCAACCAAAAGTATACCAAAAGGAGCTTTGATAGTGTGGGCGACTTCGACTTCAAAAATCCCGAGTCCGATAGCTGAAGAACCAAAATCTATAAAACAGAGAATTAAATAAACGGAGTAAGCATTAAATGCTCAGTAAGTTTTGAGCAAAGAATTTAAGCGCAACTGAAGTATAGCATTCATATAACTAAACGGATAATTCCATATATACATATTCTCAAATCATTCCTACTTCACATTCCAACCCCTATATTCATACATAAGGGATCATCTTAGCCAAATACCGGAAGCTCATTACTCGACTGAGCGAATATTATTCGAAGGGAATCAACTATTCCAATGCACATACGAAACATACCTCATTGTTGGGATTTTACAAGAGTATTAACTGAAAATTTTTTTACAGCAAGATCGCTCATTCCCGAATCACGTACCTTCAGAATTTAACCGGATATAGCACTCGTTCAAATGCCTTCGGGACATAGCCCGGTTATAGTAACTCGCACAAATCTTTTCGGGACTTAACCCAGATTTAGTAACTCGCGCCAATGCCTTCGGGCTTAGCCCGGAATTAGTAACTCGCACAAATGCCTTCGGGCTTAGCCCGAAATTAGTAACTCGTACAAATGCCTTCGGATCTTAGTCCGGATATAGTCACTTAGCACAAAGCTTTCGGGACTTAGCCCGGACATCATTCGAATAACCATGCAAATTTATCAATAAATCATGAAACATCCGTATTTCATTTTCATTACCAAAGCTCAAACACAAGACACTTATCACACTTGCAATTTCGGCTCAATAGCCACATACAAAGAGCATGATTTTGATTTCCTTAAAACATGATCTAATCAAATCATAATCTAAGTTCCATTACTCGAAAACTTACCTCGGATGTGGCCGAACGATTTCGGCGGCTATTCGATAACTTTTTCCTTTCCCTTATCCAATTGTGGTCCTCTAAGCTCTTGAGCTAATTCAAACAAATTTAACTTATTAAAGTCTCATTATGCTAGCTTATGGCCGAATATGACAAGGAGTTTAATAGGTCATATGGCCACCCTTTAGCTCAAATACACAATGGTCATGCGCATTTTTAATCACATTAAGCAATTTAACACAATTCATTTGAACATCAAAAGAGAAGCTCAAGGTACTTAGCCCATATATACATTAGACATTAGAGTCACATATGTACGAAATCACGAATCAAATTCAACATATTAGCTAATATTCCCCTTTGTCAAATTTTCTAAGTCAAGATAAAAGCATCAATATGCTTGCCTCTAACCGAACACATACAACACAAATCTATTTCATGTGGCCGAATATACATGTCTAGGTTGAGGCCGATTATATGCTTAATACTTCCTACAAATATGGTTGCTTGTATTGACTACATACCATTTGTTTCAAATTCAAAACTCGGCTAATACACATATACACACTAGTAAATCAAACATTAACATTTGCTCTTCACCTTACTACCATTTCTCATCCAAACAACGTGAATAACAACCATATTTCTCCTCTACTTTCTACCATGGCCGAATGCATCACAACACCATACCATTTCAATTTTGGTCATGGTTAAACAAAGAACTTAATGTCTCACTCAAAAATGCTGAAAAGAAGATTCAAAAGTCATCAATCCACCATCACATGCATCATTACAAAGCTTCATTTTTAGCATGTAAATGACATCAACACCAATCCACCTTAGCCGAATACCATATCCATGACATAGCAAAGATTTGAACCATGGGCTAGCTAGAACTCAAGCTAACAACTACAACATGTATGAATCTCATGGCACAACATCAAACATACCTTAGCCTAGTTACATGCATGGCCGAACCTCTTCAACCTTTCTTCTTCCTTTCTCCTTAAAATTTTCGGCCAAAGATGTTCAAGGATGAACACTTTTTTTTTGTTTCCTTTCCTTCAACTCACGGCAATGGGGGGGGAAACAATCACACACATTCTTTCTTTTTTTTTCTCATCCTACTAACACTAATACTTTATTGCCCATGCTCTTTATTTTATTATTCCTTACATAATGCATTAACCCAACATGTCTATGACATGTTTTTTAGCCATAACATTTTGTCCACCCATGCTCATGGCCGGCCACTACTAATTAGGGGGGAAAATTGACATGCAAGTCCTCCCTTTTGATTACATGCACTATTAGATCCTTGTAGATTAGCCTATCACATTTCAAAAGTGTCACACAAGTCCTATGTACTACATTCATATGCAATTAACTAAATCGAAGCTTAAAATTTTCGCACATTCATATTCACATATTTTAGACCATAAATATCACATTCAAATAATTTGGTGACTCGGTTTAGCGGTCTCGAAACCGCTTTCCGGCTAGGGTCACTATAGGGCTGTCACAGCAATGGCAGATGATGTTGAAAGTAATGCGCCTGCTCCCGCTGAAGGACCGGTGCTGTTTGATAGTAGACCCACAATTATTAGTAGAGGAGAAAGAGGCAGAGAAGCCTTTCTCCATATGAAGGATGCTTGGTACGCAGAGTTTGTTCGAATGAACCCGAATGCTCAACCTCCTCCACCCCCTCCAAATCTGCAACCCGTACCCCAATTGCCTCAAGGGATGGATTTTATGAGATTTCATAGAACCCCAGTTGATAAAATTCGAAAGCAATGAGCCAAGGAATTTAGGGCCAATGCTGATGATGACCTTGAGAAAGTGGAATTCTGGCTCAAGAATTCTATTCGAGTATTGATGAGCTATCATGCACACCCGAAGAGTGATTGAAGTGTGGTATTTTCTTGTTGAGAAACACGACATATCATTGGTGGAAGACACTAGTTTCAGTGGTTCTGGAGGAAAGGGTCACATGGGAATTCTTTTAGGAGGAGTTCCGAAAGAAATACATCAGTAAGCAATTCATCGACCAAAAGCGTAAGGAATTTCTTAATTTGAAACAAGGCCACATGTCAGTTACTGAGTACGAAAGAGAGTTTATTCAGCTTATTAAATATGCTCGAGAGTGTGTACCCTCTGAGTCTAAAATGTGTAGAAGGTTCGAAGACAGACTTAATGAGGAAATTAGAGTGTTGGTGGGTATCCTTGAGCTGAAAGAATTTGTTATGCTCGTTGATCGAGCTTGTAAAGTTGAGGAACTAACTAAGGGAAAGAGAAAAGCCGAGGCTAAGGCTAAAGATATGAGGAAGAGGCCGATGAGCAAGTCACTTCCATCCCAGTCTAAGAAATCTAGACTGGGCATTCGTACAGAAATCATAAGAAGCAAAATTCGGGTTTTAAATCTCAGGCTATGTAACAACCTAATTTTTGGGCCTTGTCAGAATAGTGGTTTCAAAACCACTAACCTGAGGTCAGAGAAATTATTTTTAATACTGTTTTATGTGTTATAGCATGTTTATATGAGTGCATGAAAATTTTGGTGAAATAATTTTAGTGATTGCATGCTCAATTGCAAAAGAGGACTAAATTGCATAAAGGGAAACAATTTTGTTTTTCTAGCAAATTGTGTTAAATAACTAGAGAATCATAATTAGGGGTCTTTAAAGGGAAAATATACCCATTTTAATAAGGGTGGCCGGCCTTAGAGACAAATAGGAGTAGAAAAGTCAAAATTAGGCGAAGTTAGTAACCAAACTTTGACTAGAAATAAAACAAAAAGAAATGGGTTGTCATCTTTTTCATCTCTTGTCCATACCACTGAAAATATCATCCATTTTAGGGGTTTTGGAGCTTCAAAATTTCAGCCACTCTTTACCCTTACAAGTAAGTGATTTTGATGGCCTTTCTTAATAATTTTTGTACTTTTGGGACCCTTGTAGCTTAATCTAACTAATGAATGGACAATTTTGCAAAATGATTGAAATTATAGGGTTTTTCCATGATTCTGTTCATGTTTTTTACTGAATTTTTACGGAAGAAAATGAATCATGGTTGTTAAACAAACAACTTTTGTGAAGTAGTTATCATGAAAACCCTAACTAAGGACCATTTTTGCATAAGTTATAAATTATGTGGTAAATGTGTTAAATGATGGAAATTTTGGACTACTTCTAGTATATAAAGAATTCAGCTAGGCTTGGTTAGTGAGAAAATTTGATAAAAATTGATTTACAAGCCTAGGGGTAAAATCGTAATTTTGTAAAAGTCTAGGGGCAAATGGTCATTTTGCCAAAATATGATTTATGAAATGCATTGATTAATATAACGATTAAATTAGTGAATTTTTATCATTTTAGATCAAGAAATATAAAATCTGGGTCTAGACTGGGGGAAGGCTAAACAAGTATACTAAATTCAACTAGTCGCCCACTTTTTTTATACCGAGGTAAGTTGTACGTAAGTAAGGAAACTTTATCATTATTATGTGTTGAATGATTAATTTTGTGTAATATGGTTGAAATTTTTTTATGAATAATGCATGATGAAATTCAATGTAGTAGAGTCCCGATTGAACCTAGGAATAGATTGGATATTTATGCTATGACATTTAGGTGATATGTGTGCTAGTGTAAGACCATGTCTGGGACATGGCGACGGCCACGATATGAGAGCCAATGTAAGACCATGTTTGGAACATGGTATCGGCGATGTTGTGAGAGCCAGTGTAAGACCATGTCTGGGACATGGCATCGGCATTGATATGTGTGCTAATGTAAGACCATGTCTGGGACATGACATCGGCCACAACATGAGAGCCAGTGAAAAACCATGTCTGGGATATGGCATCAACATTGAGACGAGAGCTAGTGTAAGACCATGTCTAGGACATGGCATTGGCCTCGACATGTAAGCCAGTGTAAGACCATGTTTGGAACATGGCATCAGCAATTCACCCTCTTGTGTAAAGTTTGTCAGATATCCTTTAGTATTCCAATTGGTTTCACGTGTTATTTTAAAAGCTTATGAAAATGATATGGAATGATATAATCATGTTGTGAGTGGTACAAGTTCTTATCCAAGACTCATGAGATATGAGTCTAGTTATGTTGCCTTGATGGTAAGAATGACGTGAGTAAGTTCTGGCTATAAAAATGATCTTGGTACGATATGGAAATCTTTGTTTTATACTTGTGATATATATATAAGTATGTAGTGATATTTACCCATGTTCACTCAAGAATGTTGTGTTGATTTATAATATGCATGGTTGATGTTAACTAAGTTTTGTGCTTACTCTCTCTCCTTTCCATTTTCTTATTCTGTCGCCAAGCTTGTATCGGGGATCCAGGGAAGTTAGAGGCATCGATCACACTATCGCCTGAAGCTCTTGGTATAGCTAGTTTAAATGTTTTGATTGTGGCGTGTATAGGGACTTGAAATTTTTGTTTAGTGTCTTATTAGTTTTGCCACAAGTGTTGGCTCTTATGATGGATATGATATTTATTTTGTATAGGCCATTAATGTTGGTTAATATTGATTATTATTAAATGCAATTGATGCAAATTTCTCATGGTTGTGATTGATTTGGTTATATGTGTTATACTTGGATTGGTTTTGGTTGATATTGTTTTAGGTTGGTGCAAGTAAGGGTGGCAAAAAGGCTTGGTAAATAGCCTTATTTTTGTCCACACGGGGAGACACACGGGCATGTGTCTAGGCCATTTGTGACACACTGTCTACCCCATGGGCGTGTAGTCCGGCCATGTGTCCCCTGCACCTAAATTTTACAAGTCAGTATGCATGGTAGTAAACACACAGGGAAAGATACGACTGTGTGAGAGTATTAAATAAGTGCCTGTTGTGTGTGAGTATCTGGATGTGTTCTCGGAAGAGCTGCCTAGATTACCTCTTATTAGGGAAGTTGAATTTGGTATTAAGTTAGTCCCTAGTAAAGCACCTATTTCAATTGCTCCATATAGAATTTCCCCGACTGAATTGAAAGAACTGAAGTCATAGTAGCAAGAATTTCCCCGAGTAAGATCTTGGCTATTGTTGAATGGAAATCGCTGAAGAATGCAACCAAGGTTAGAAGCTTTCTAGGCTTGGCCGGTTGTTACAGACTATTTGTTAAAGGATTCTTATGATTGCTACTCCGATGACAAAGTTGTTACAGAAAGATGTCAAGTTCGTATGGACAGAAAAGTGCCAGCAGAGTTTTGATAAATTAAAGGCATTATTGACTGAGGCTCCGATTTTAGTGCAACCTGAGTCAGGTAAAGAATTTGTGATTTATAGTGATGCTTCCTTAAATAGTTTGGAATGTGTACATATGCAAGAGGGTAAAGTCGTAGCTTACACTTCGAGACATTTGAAGGCTCACAAAAAGAACTATCCGACACATGACTTAGAGTTGGCCGCCATAGCGTTTGCCTTGATGATTAGGCGATATTATTTATTTGGTGAAAAATGCCATGTTTTTACTGATCACAAAAGTCTTATGTACTTAATGACTCAAAAGGATTTGAACTTACAGCAACGAAGATGGTTGGAACTGTTAAAAGACTACGAACTTGTGATTGATTACCATTTGGGTAAGGTAAATGTGGTCACTGACGCTTTGAGTAAGAAGTCATTGTTTGCCTTAAGGGCTATGAATACACGACTAACTTGGTCCAATGATGGTTCGATTTTAGCCGAGTTGAAGATCTAGACTGACTTTTCTCCAACAGATTTGTGATGCTCAGAAAGTTGATAAAGAGTTACAAGCTAAGAGAATTCAGTGTGAGTCCAGAAATGAACCGGATTTTATGAGTGACTCCATGGTTGTTTGAGATTCTGTGGTAAGATTTGTGTTCCGAAGGACACTGAGTTGATTCAAAATATTTTACATGAGGCACACAACGGTTGTTTGTCAGTTCACCCGACAGCACAAAAATGTAAAATGACTTGAAGAAAATGTATTGGTGGAATGGTATGAAAAGAGATATCTCAGAGTTTGTATCAAAATAGTTTGTCAGCAAGTGAAGGCTGAACACCAAGTACCTTCAGCCCATTATGGTTCCCGAGTGGAAATGGGACCGAATTTGTAACATTCTATAATAGGGCCTAGTCAGAATGGTGGTTTTGGGACCACAAATCCAACATCAAAATATTTACTTTATGATTATTATGAGGCCTAGAATATGAGTATATTCATGTGTTAAAGTTTCATGAAGAAATTTTTTGAGTAAGGTGTTCAATTGGAAATTAGACACTAAATTGAATAAATTGCAAAACTTGAATTCTAGAAGCAATTTGTATGAAATTGCTTTGGGTTATGAATTAGAAGGTCTTGGAGAGCAATTTTCCCAAATTCTAAGTTTTTGGACAAAAATGGGCTTGCATGGATGGAATTTTAAGGAAAGGGCTTAAGCGCATTTTGGTCATTTAGTATTTTAATGAAATAAAATGGGAAAAATAAACCAAAATCAGCCCATTCTCTTCCTTGTCTAGCCGAAACTTTAAGGGTTTCCATAGCTAGGGTTTTCAAGCTTTCCAAGCTCAATAGTAAGTGCTCTCAAGCCCCATTTTTCATGCTCTATGTATTTTTAAAATCCGGTAGCTTGTTCTCTCCATTTCTACCCATATTTCATGCTAGGGTTCATGTTTAAAAATTTACCCATGCATGAGTTGTTTGTATTTTGATGGATTATAGAGGAATATGAAAGATGAATGTGTATTAAACATCTTTTCCTAGTTGATTTTCATGAAAAACCCTTATAAGGACTATTTTGCAAAAGATGTAAATTTGTGGTACAAATGAGAAAATAATGGAAAATATGAGCTACCATAAGAAGGAAAAGTGTTCGGCTAGGCTTGGGTAAGATAGAAAGTGCATGTGTTTCATTATACGAGCCTAGGGACTAAATTGTAAAAATATGAAAAGTTAGGGGCAAAACGGTCATTTGGACTGGGGGTAGATATTAAACATGAAATATATAATGTAGTGTATTAATGAGTCAATTTTGTTGTTATAGACCCCGAGGAAAAAATTTCGAAGGTCGGTCGAGGTAAACGCAAGGTTTCGAAATAACCGAAACACAACACCAAAAAGAATACCAAGTAAGTTCGGATAACTTAAAGTGAACCCCTAATATGCATAATTGAACGATTTATGAATGCATGATGATTGCATTTATTATTAGCATGAAATATCATAGTAATGCATATTTGATGGTAACATGTGAAAAATGTCTCGTATGAGGTTGACAAAGGGAATTCGATGGATAAACCCTCATTGATATGTGTAAAGAGATCCTCCATGTGTTGCAGTAAGGATTTAGCCCGGATTGTAATCCGTGATCTCAAGTATGAAAAGGATCTATCCCAAATGGGTGTTCCTTGAATGATCAAGCCTCCCGGAGAATATATGTGCATTATGGATTTGGCCCAGACGGGTAATCCGATTAGGGTCTGAATTTAGCCAGGACTGGTAATTCAGATCCGAGCTCATTAAGGGTGTTTGTCGTTATAAGGAATTTAGCCTGGACTGGTAATCCTTCCATGAGGTGTGAGGTTCGCGGGAGTGCATATATGTGAAATGATCATTCGTAAGAATTGACAGATAATGGGTGTTCCATCAAGATTTCATAGAAACTCAATGAGATTAATATGATGTATGTCAAGAAGATGATGAATTATGAGCTCATCTACATAAACTACATGAAGCTTTTTTATGTAACTAACTTATTGATTGAGTGCATGTGATAGGGAATCGTTTCATAATTGATGATTTTATGATTTAAATATGGATGTATGCTAATTACTCGGTAAGTTTACTTTCCGGTTATTCCAACTTACTAAGCATGTAAATGCTTACCTCTCTCTTTTTCCCTGTCTCACAGAGCTCGAGGACTCGAAAGGATTGGAAGGCGATTGGAGAGTCAACACACTATCAACTAGACAAGCTTTGGTATAAAGACTTTGTTTGTTTTGTTCAATGGCATGTATAGTATTTTTGAGTATTTGTTATATGTGTCATTTGATTTGCCAAATGAAGGCATGTAAAAATATGTTTATCTCTTTGTATATGACCACGAAAATCGGCTTAATTGAAGTAGGCTATGACCTATGAATTTATGCATGGTTTTAATTTCAAGTGATGGGTCATTACCAATTGGCAATGAGTCACATGAATGAGCCAATCTCAGATGAATTAAAGTGACATGGGAACCCATAAACACTAAATAGGAAATAACCTATCATGTATGGAACCAATGATATGAGGTTTCTATACATCTAGTTTAATCAAGATTATTTACAAGTGTATAATTGTGTTTTACTTTGAATTTAGTAACCACTAAGCACAAGTAGTAGAAAGGGGTGACTAAAGGCTTGGAAAATAGCCTATTAGAGTTCGCATGGTTAGACACACAGGCGTGTGTCTAGGCCGTGTGTGACACACAGGTCCCTCCCATGGGCGTGTGCTATGGCTGTGTGTCCCTTGCACTTAAAATTTTAGCTCAAAGTTGTACTCAGGTAGGCCACACGGGCGTGCACCATGCCGTGTTAAAAAGGCAGTGTCGTCCACGGGTAGGCAGCACGGGTGTGTGCCATGGCCGTGTTGATAAGTTAGTGTTGCCCACCAACACGAGTGTGTGACACTTTATGATAAGGAAAAATTCCCTAAAGAGCACAAGGTTTCTCAAACGTACCTGAATTTGTTCCGCAACACCTCTAGGTATGTTATAGGCCTCGAAGGCCTATATAAGGGACGAGTTGTTCACGGATGAAAAGCTTAAAATTTGAGTAAAACTTGGTGACCCAATTTGGTACATTTCAAAATGTAAAGTCCTGGTAATGCCTCGAGCCCCTCCCGGCGTAGGGTACGAGTGAGGGGTGTTACATTTATTGGTATTAGAGCTACGATTTAGTCGATTCTAAGACTATCGTAGAGGATGTTAAAGTTCGCTATACATGCCATTATTTGAATGTTGATAGTGTGATGTCTCCTAGTTGTCTAAACTATTTTGAATATAGTGAATGTCTTCCAATCAAGCACAAGATGAGTTTGAGGGAGCCGAGATCCATGCTCCAACTTCCGTACAGCGAGTTGTATCTAGTAGTAGTAGAATGCTGATGTCAGAAGGCCGAGAAAAGGCTCGAGCTGCCTTTTTGATATGATGGATGAATGGTTTGGGGATTATTTGAGAAGTCGCCCTAATATACCAAGACCTACCCCGCCCCCTAACCAACCTGATGAGGATGTGCCACGAGGTATGGCACCGATGAGAGTCGGTAAAGCTCCTATAGATACGCTTAGAAAGTCTGGGGTAGAGGAATTCAGAGCTAAAGTTGATGATGACGCTGAAAGAGCCGAGTTTTGGCTCGAAAAATACTACACGGATGGTAGATGATTTGTCATGCACACCCGAAGAATGTTTGAAGTATGCTGTGTCCCTTTTGAAGGACACTGTATACAATTGGTGGAAGACCGTATCCTCAGTAGTCCTGAAGCAAAATGTTACTTTGGATTTCTTCTAATTAGAATTTAGAAAGAAATATATTAGCCAATGGTTTTTGGACTCGAAGCGAAATGAGTTCCTCGAACTCAAACAAGGGAATAAGACTATAGCAGAATACGAGAGAGAGTTCGTACGACTAAGTCAGTACGCAACTGAATGGGTCCCACTGAATCAAAAATGTGTAAACACTTCGAGAAAGGTCTGAATGAGGATATCAAGTTGTTGATTAGGATCTTGGAAATACAGGAGTTTGCCGCATTAGCCAATCAAGCCAAGAAGGCCGAGGAACTTAATAATGAAAGAAAACAAGCTAAGAGAGAGGCTCGAGTTGAGAGCAAGAAGTCTAGTGATAAAACACTCTCGTTCTCCACGAAGAAAGCGAGGAGCCTGCATGAACGCTCCACTTCGTCAATGGAATATTTAGGTAGATTGAGAAGCTCTAAATGACGAGGTCAAAAGTCTTCCTCCCCGATGGTGACTAGTGTGGGGAGTGTAGATGATCAAAAACTGAAGTGTAAGAGCTGTAACAAATTTCACTTCGGAGAGTACCGAATGAAGAACGACTCGTGTTTTATATGCGGTTCTCTTGATCACTTTCTCAGAGACTGCCCAGAACGAGCTAAAAAAGAAGTGGAAATAGCTTCGAAGTTGAGTACTCCCATTCTACGAGGTAGACCTCTGAGATACCCTGGGAGTGCTAGTGGCAGTTGAGTCGTGACCAATGACGCTGCAAAATCAGAGGTTGGAGCCCCGGCAAGAACGTATATGATACGTGCTCGAGAAGAAGTCGCTGTTGCTGATGTTATTACGGGTACTTTCTCTCTTTTTAATATAAGTGTTGTTGATTTAATTGACCCGGGGTCTATGTAACACCCCAAACCCGGCCCAGACGTTATGGCTGAATCTAACGTGCCACATTGGAGTTGAAAACCCACGTTCCGTCTTAGTGTTTTAAAAAACCATATATTTTGTTGAGTTAACAAAGTGTATGGAAGCTGGGCACTAGGTAGTTATCCGAGACAGAGGAGGTGAGCCATGAAGGCTGCTTAAGTACCAAGCTCTTTGATTGGATCCAATCCTAGACATGCCCACAACCATAGCCACACTTTGTTATATCGAGTTTAAAATTGTTTAAGTGGACGTCTTTGATAAATCGATTAATCGTGGCGTTGAGCTATTTTGAAAACAAGTATCGTTTTGAAAACACATCCTAAGTCTAGCCCATTTGAATAATTATCAACCAGGTTTAAAGTTATTAAAATTAAAATAATCCCGAAAAGAAATAAAAGGAAAGTTAAAATGGCCTTATTACAACCCAAAAATAAATAATAATTAAAGGAAATTTAATGAAAACCAACGCTTATTTAAAAGTCCAAAGGCGATCACCGTGGCTACTTTGAATCCCCTCCGGCCCAAGTCCTCACATCAAGGCTCACCTGCAAGGTTAAGGAAAGGGGGGTGAGTTTGGAAACTCAGTGTGCAACAAGCCCCTTTCAGAGCCCAAAACAATAATAGCCTGTTGGGCCTAAGCCCAAATCCAATCTCAACATGTACTGGGCCATAGCCCTTTTCATATTTCATATTTCACAACACTGGGCTGAAGCCTTTTCATATTTCATATTACTGGGCCGAAGCCTTTACTGTAAACGGTATGGCCCATAGGCCTATTTCAATATCACATATAATGTCAATGAAAGAATGCAAGCCCATTTGGGGAGACTACTCAACCCACCATCTGCTACTCTCCACCCGTACCAACCAACACACCATGTGGGGATTAACTCAACCCACTCCGCCATAACTCTCCACTGGCTGCATAGCTGCTTTATCATATAACTGAAGGCCTAGCCTCTTTTACTAACTGGGTCAAAAGCCCTTTTAATAACTGGGCATAAGCCCTTTAATAACTGGGGCATAAGCCCTTTAATAACTGGGGCATAAGCCCTTTTTCACTTCCTCCATTCATGTAAAAACCCAACCCAATGCATTTATGATTACATCATGTGCATATCATACATATCATGTGCATATCATACATGTCATGTGCATATCATACATACCATGCCTATCAAAATCCCATGTATTAAATTCATACATAAACCCTAGGGGTATAATGGTCATTTTTACCTAGGGGCAAAACGGTCATTTTCATGTTATAAGGGTAATCTTGTAATTTTACCAAAAATTAGGGTTTCCATGTTCATTAACGGTTACTAACAATTCATGTGTGCAAACAGTGAGTCTGGCCCATTTTTAGCGAAATTGAGTTATTGGGCCTAAAAACCTCTAATGGGCCCTACTTAGCCAATTTCGTCTTCTAAGCCCATTTAGCCTATATTCCATAACGGTTTTATCAGTCACGATGTGCAATTTAACAGGTTCTCCTTTTCTACCAATTTTACCCAAATGGGCCCGAAAGCCCAATGGGCCCCACTTCGGCCCCTCGAGGCCCAACTTACCGAGAACGCCAAAAATCACATTCTTATCGTTTCCATTGTTCCCAATCATCATCTCATCGATTCTAACTAACTAGTGAGCATTCGCTTGCTCACCAGTCCTCGAAATGCCAGAATTTCGGCATTTCGGCTTTTCGGCATTTATTGCTTTAAGCTATGAAAAAGGGTTCGTTACACACCTGTTTGGCGATATTCCTCGATGAGATCTCCTACACGATTTCTCCTATAATCCATCGTTAATAATCAGCTTCCCATAATTGAACCAAACCAAAAATCATCTAATACTAATACTTACACATTTGGCCACCATCCATAATGGCCTTAGGAATCTTACCTTTGTTGCGATTGATGACTAGGTCTAGCCACTCCGGAGATCCAAGCTACCCCAAGTCGACACTACACCTTGCTGCTCCTCCACTAAATAAACCACAAAAAATATTAAAAGAAGACCCTATAAAGCCTATACCCATATTCAGCCATCTCCCTAAATTATAGGGTTTCGGCTTTTGGCCAACAATTACTCTAAGAATCGTTTAGAGTTTGGGCACTTACCACAGTCTTTCTCCTCTTGAATCCGGATGCCTAAAAGGTAAAGGAATTGAACGCCAACAATTGAAAAGGAAAGAAAAAATTGCTGGTCACAAAGAATCGGCACCCCCCAGCTTCACTGATTTCGGCTTTTGCGGTATTTTGACAGAAGTAGAGATAAAGGAAAGAAATAATGGGTGAATGAAGGGAAATAATGGGCTGGTTTGAAAGAAAGAGAAGGAAGAAAAGATGGAAGAAGAGATGGTAGGTTCGGCTGCAAAAAGAAAAAGAGAGAAGAAGACTAACCTCAAGGGAGAAAAAGGCACACCAATACCTAAGTGCCGAAAATCCCTAACTAAAACCCCTCTGCCGAAAATCCCCTCTCCAATCTCCCTTATTCGGCCAACTCTATCTCCATATCAAATCCCTAAAATCTCTCTCCTTATCCCTCCCTAATCTATGCATTTGACTTGATCCAACTCTCCTCTTACAGAATCCACTTAGGTTCCAACACTTACCCTTCCTGCACATAAAAATAAATGCTCTTATTTGCCAACACAAGGGATCGATCCCAAGTCTTCCCTTATGCTCCACACGCCAACTTTTTAGGAACTTAGTGGCGTCACCCTTGCCACTTTACTATAGCTCTTTTTGTGATGCATGTTACCCACAACTTTATATAAGGGCACCTAGCCAGAACCCCTAACTCCTAAGTCCAAAATTTAAAAATTCTACTGGGTTTTGGCCAACTCATGGGCCTTCCATAAGCCCATTTACATACCCAAATTATGAATTCCATAATCACATACCAAATTTTAGAAATTTACTTAAAATATCAAGAATTGCGAAAAACCTAAAAATCAGGATGTTACAACTCTACCCTCCTTAAAGAAATTTCAGCCTCGAAATTTACCTGATCCAAACAATTGAGGGTACTGCTGACGCATTGCCTCTTCGGTCTCCCAAGTAGCTTCTTCCTTGCCATGGTTCCTCCAAAGTATCTTCACTAATGGGACTGACCTCCTTTTCAACACCTTGACATCGCGATCAAGTATTTGCATAGGTTCCTCTTCAAAGGTCAAATCCGCCCGTACTTTGATTTCCGCAACTGGCACGATATGAGTTGGGTCAGAACGACATCGCCTTAGCATGGACACATGGAAAACGTCGTGAATGCAATCCAGTTCTGGAGGTAACTCTAGCTGATAAGCCATCGGCCCTATCTGCTTAATGATTCGGTAAGGCCCAATAAACTGTGGGCTCAACTTAGCCTTCTTACCAAATCTCAATATCTTCTTCTAAGGCGAAACTTTCAAAAAGACCATGTCCCCTACCGCATATTCAATATCCTTAAGCTTCAGATCAGTATAAGACTTTTGTTGATCCGCCACCTCTTTTAACCGATTCCTGATCACCTTAATCTTGTCTTCAGTATCTGCTACCAACTCTGGTCCAAGTATTTGCCTTTCCCCCAATTCTGCCCAACAAGTAGGCGAACGGCACCTTCGCCCATATAGTGCCTCATATGGAGCCATCTGAATACTTGCTTGGTAACTGTTGTTATACGCGAACTCCGCCAATGGCAAATGGTCCTCCCAGCTGCCTCTAAACTCAATAGCACAACCCCTCAACATATCCTCTAAAATCTGGATAACCCTCTCTGACTGCCCATCCGACTGAGGGTGAAAAGCCGTACTGAAATCCAATCGCGTTCTCAATGCCTCATGCAACTTCTGCCAAAATCGAGATGTAAACCTTGGGTCTCGGTCTGAAATTATCGATGCTGGCACACCATGCAACCTTACTATTTCCGCCACATACAATTTGGCCAACTTCTGAAGTGAGTAATCGGTTCGGACAGGTATGAAATGAGCAGATTTTGTGAGTCTATCCACAATCACCCAAACCGAATCCTTCTTAGAAGGTGTCAACAGCAACCCACTTACAAAGTCCATAGTTACCCTTTCCCACTTCCAAAGTGGTACCTTTACCGGCTGTAACAATCCCAAAGGTAGTTGATGCTCAGCCTTCACTTGTTGACATGTCAAACATCTCCCTACAAATTCAGTCATTTCTCGCTTAAGCCCAAGCCACCAATATTGCTCTCGCAAGTCTCGATACAACTTACTCCCTCCTGGATGCATAGCACAAGGTCCATTATGTGCCTCTTTCAAAATCATCAATCTCAAGTCGGAGTCTTTCGGTATACAAATTCTTCCTCGAAAATAAAGAACTCCCTCATTATTTAACCCAAAGTCTGGATTCTCCCCCTTCTCAACTTGCTGAAACTGAGAAACCAATGCTCGTCCTCCAACTGTTGCTTCTTAATCTGTTCTACCCAAGTCGGTCTTACTTGCAACTCCGCCAATAAGCTTCCGTCGTCATACAAACTTAGACGAGCAAACATCGCCTTTAATTCCGCCACAGCCCTTCGACTTAGCGCATCAGCCACGACATTCGCCTTACCTGGATGGTACTCAATCGAACAGTCATAGTCCTTTAACAACTCTATCCACCTTCGCTGCCTAAGATTCAGCTCCTTTTGAGTCAGCAAGTACTTAAGACTCTTGTGATCCGTATAGATGATGCATTTCTCCCCATACAGGTAATGCCTCCATATCTTAAGTGAAAAGATTACTGTTGCCAATTCCAAGTCATGCGTAGGGTAGTTCACCTCGTGCGGCTTAAGCTGTCATGAAGCATAAGCGACCACTTTACCCTCTTGCATCAACACGCAGCCCAAACCTACATGTGACGCATCGCTGTACACAGTGAAATCCTTACCAGACTCTGGCTGAATCAACACTGGCGCTTCCGTCAAAACCTTCTTCAACTTCTCAAAAGCCTCTTGCTGCTTATTTGTCCAAACAAAAGGTGCTCCCTTCCTTATAAGTTTCGTTAACGGTGCTGCCAACACAGAAAATCCTTCCACGAATCTCCGATAATAACCTGCCAACCCCAGAAAACTTCGGATCTCTGTTACCGACCTCGGTGGCTTCCATTCCAAAAGTGCTTCAATCTTTCGAGGGTCCACCTTGATCTCCTCGGCAGACACAACATGCCCCAAGAAGGTAACTTCTTTCAGCCAAAACTCGCACTTACTAAACTTTGTATAAAGTTGCTTCTCCCTTAACACTTACAGCATTACACGAAGATACTC
Organism: Gossypium hirsutum; assembly: GCF_007990345.1. Lineage (NCBI taxonomy): Eukaryota > Viridiplantae > Streptophyta > Magnoliopsida > Malvales > Malvaceae > Gossypium > Gossypium hirsutum. Next base: position 93,160,605 of record NC_053428.1, on the reverse strand, counting down.
ATCATGCTTCTCTTCCATTTCCGAATACACTAAGATATCGTCAATAAAAACAACTACGAACCAATCCAAGTATGGTTGGAACTCCCGATTCATCAAATCCATGAATGCTGCCGGTGCATTAGTCAGTCCAAAAGGCATTACTAGAAACTCGTAATGACCATATCAGTCCTAAATGCCGTCTTATAAATATCCACCTCTTTAACTCTTAATTGATGATATCCTGACCGAAGGTCGATCTTAGAAAATACCGAGGCTCTTTTTAATTAGTCGAACAGATCGTCGATTCTTGGTAACGGATACTTATTCTTGATCATCAGTTTATTCAACTGCTGATAGTCAACACACATTCGCATTGTCCCATCTTTCTTCTTTATGAACAGTACCGGTGCGCCCCACGGGGAAACACTTGGTCTTATAAACCCTCTATCCAACAGTTCCTGTATCTGAGCTTTCAATTCCACCAATTCCTTTGGTGCCATCCTATAAGGTGCAATAGACACAGGAGCTGTTCCAGGTAATAAGTCGATTCCAAACTCGACTTCTCTGCTTGGGGGTAATCTAGGAAGTTCATCTGGAAATACATCCTGAAATTCCTTAATAGTTCTAATCGACTCTACCGTTATCTCCTCAAGTCCAGTTTGACTTATAAGGGCCAAGTACGCCTCACAACCTTTCTGAATCAACTTCTCGGCTCTTAAAGACGAAACAACATTGGACAAATAATCCCTTCGTTCCCCTATGACCATTATCTCCTCATATTCAATAGTTCGTAGTACCATCCTCTTTGCAGCACAATACGTCGCCTTGTGCTTAGCTAACCAGTCCATTCCCAAGATAAGATCAAAATCCCCAAATGGCAGCTCCATCAAATCTCCTTCAAAGATTTTATCTTGTGTCACTAACGGTACTGCCCTAAAAAGTTTATCTACCTTAACTGAATGTCCCAATGGACTTATCACCAATACCCCACTCACAGTCTCCTCAGGAAGCACATCCAAAGCCTCAGATACATCACAAGCTACATACGAGTGAGTGGAACCCATATCAATCAAAGCAATGTAAGGCATGCTATGAATGAAGAACGTACCAGTTATAACATCAGGAGTGTCACCCTTCTCACGACGTCATGTAGCATAAACCAACATCGGTTGTCGAGCTTCAGCATGTCCAGCACCCCTGCCAGGTGCCCCACGTCCTCGTCCATTACCAGTGCCACCTCTACCTTGCCCACGACCCCTCTATGGTGGTGGTCCTCCTCGCCGTGGTTGGACATCCCTTTGCTCTGCAGCTAGCTCCTGAGCTGTCCTCCGAGGACACTCTCTGAACTTATGTTCCTTAGACCTACATCAAAAACATGCTCCAGTTCATTTCCAGCACTCCCCCATATGCACCTTACCACAGTCCCTGCAAGCCTGCGGTCTATAAGTATTTACTGGAACTGCTCGAACCGGTTCCTCCATCCTTGCTCTTTTAACATTTTGATTCGTGGCACTTGAGGTTCTAAAATCCCTCTTAAATCTGGTTCGATCCTTCTCACGATTCTGTCGCTCAGTCAGTTTCACCTCCTCAGCTATCTTAGCCTTCTCTACCAATGCAGCAAAACAACGCTCCCTCTGTGGAGCTATCAATATCCTAAGCTAATCGCGGAGGCCATCCTCAAATCAGACACTGCGCTCATATTCAGTTGCCACTATCCCACTAGCATATCGACTCAGCCTCAAAAATTCTGCCTCATACTCTGCTACAGTCTTATCACCCTGAGTCAGATTCAAGAATTCCTTCCGACGAGCATCCACATAGCTTGCTCCAACATACCTCCCTTTAAAAGAAGTTTTGAACAATTCCCAAGTTACCTGTTCAATTAGGGTACTCTCCCTTACGGTGATCCACCATCGGTATGCCTCGTCACGTAGTAGCGGCACAGCTCCTTTCAGCTTTTGCTCCACTGAGCAGTCTAGATCGTCCATGATCCATTCTGTTGCCTCTAGCCAATATTCTGCCACATTTGAGGCTACTTCAGATACACCCCTAAATACGTCTGCCCCGTTGGCCCGGAGTTGCTCCGATATAGACCCCCTATTCATTTTCCCAATACTAGCTCCAGCAACTCTTTCTAAAACCCTTAACATGGCTTGGGACAAAGCATCATCCCCCATAGCCCGATCATAAGACCCAGTCTCCGTTGCTTGTGGCACAGATGGCTCCTCAGTTGGCCTATGCCCTGAGGATGAAGATTCAGCTTGCACCCTTCCGCGACCACGTCCGCGGCCTCGTCTACGAACTCCTCTTTTACTCATATCGAATTATCTGATTTACAAATTTTATGAAATTAGTAAAATGTTCCATTGTTTATTAAGAAAATGTCTTATGGAAATGTAGCAGTTCAAGAATTGCTTTCGTATCGTCGTAGTCTAGCTACAGTCTCATTTCTACCGTTTCATAGTTTTACCCTATCTACAGTATCATAGTAGAGTCTCAGCACTATTCATAATATCATATCATTATCATATAGCATAAAGAAAATATACTTACAGACTTGGTGCCGGGGATTTAGTGCGCCACCTCTTTCTCCAATCCCAAACTTGAAAACCATGTTTTTTATCACCGAAAATAGAAATTTGAAAACTTTGATTTTAAAACACCCTTTTATTTTGAACTCTTGGTTTAAAATAGAAAAACTTGGACCATTTTAACATGTATACTCTGTAAAACATCTTTGAAAAGAATTTTCAAGAACCATTTCCAAAAATACCCTTCTTAGGCGTAAGTTTTTTTTGAAATTTTTTTTGAACCCGATCCACAACCGAGTTGTTGCAACCTAGCTCTGATACCACTAAATGTAACACCCCAAACCCAGCCCAGACGTTATGGCCGAATCTGACGTGCCATATTGGAGTTGAAAACCTACGTTCTGTCTTAGTGTTTTAAAAAACCATATATTTTGTTGAGTTAACAAAGTGTATGGAAGCTGGGCACCAGGTAGGTATCCGAGACAGAGGAGATGAGCCATAAAGCCTGCTTAAGTACCAAGCTCTTTGATTGGATCCAATCCTAGCCATGCCCACATTCTTACCGTTTCCATTGTTCCCAATCATCATCTCATCTATTCTAACGAACTAGTGAGCGTTCGCTTGCTCACCAGTCCTCGAAATGCCAGAATTTCGGCATTTTAGCTTTTCGGCATTTATCGCTTTAAGCTATGAAAAAGGGTTCGTTACACACCTGTTTGGCGATATTCCTTGACGAGATCTCCTACACAATTTATCCTATAATCCATCGTTAATAATCAGCTTCCCATAATTGAACCAAACCAAAAATCATCTAATACTAATACTTACACATTCGGCCACCATCCATAATGGCCTTAGGAATCTTACCTTTGTCGCGATTGATGACTAGGTCTAGCCACTTCGGAGATCCAAGCTACCCCAAGTCGACACTACGCCTTGTTGCTCCTCCACTAAATAAACCATAAAAAATATTAAAAGAAGACCCCATAAAGCCTATACCCATATTCGGCCATCTCCCTAAATTATAGGGTTTCGACTTTTGGCCAATAGTTACTCTAGGAATCGTTTAGAGTTTGGGAACTTACCACAGTCTTTCTCCTCTTGAATCTGGATGCCTAAAAGGTAAAGGAATTGATCGCCAACAATTGAAAAGGAAAGAAAATGTTACTGGTCACAAAGAATCGGTACCCTCCTAGCTTCACTGATTTCGGCTTTTGTGGTATTTCGGCAGAAGTACAGATAAAGGAAAGAAATAATGGGTGAATGAAGGGAAATCATGGGCTTGTTTGAAAGAAAGAGAAGGAATAAAATTTGCAAGAAGAGATGGTAGGTTCGGCTGCAAAAAGAAAAAGGGAGAAGAAGACTAACCTCAAGGGAGAAAACGGCACACCAATACCTAAGTGCCGAAAATCCCTAATTAAAACCCCTCTTCCGAAAATCCCCTCTCCAATCTCCCTTATTCGGCCAACTCTATCTCCATATCAAATCCCTAAAATCTCTCCCCTTATCCCTCCTTAATCTATGCATTTGACTTGATCCAACTCTCCTCTTATAGAATCCACTTAGGTTCCAACACTTACCCTTCCTGCACATAAAAATAAATGCTCTTATTTGCCAACACAGGGGATTGATCCCAGGTCTTCCCTTATGCTCCACACGCCACCTTTTTAGGAACTTAGTGGCGTCACCCTTGCCACTTTACTACAGCTCTTTTTGTGATGCATGTTACCCATAACTTTATATAAGGGCACCTAGCCAGAACCCCTAACTCCTAAGTCCAAAATTTAAAAATTCTACCGGGTTTTGGCCAACTCATGGGCCTTCCATAAGCCCATTTACATACACAAATTATGAATTCCATAATCACATACCAAATTTTAAAAATTTACTTAAAATATCAAGAATTGCGAAAAACCCGAAAATCAGTATGTTACAGTCTACGCATTCATATATCTGCATGAGATTGGCGTCTAGTATGAACTTACTTGTTGAACAGCAGAAGATATTATTAGAGTGTCGAACCCACTATGCAGATCAGTTCTAGTTGATAAAGTCTGTAAGAATTGTCCTTTGATGATTCAAGGTCGTTGTTTCCCGACTAACCTTATGTTGTTACCATTTGATGAATTTGATGTAATACTTGGTATGGATTGGTTAGCCCTTCATAATGTAATAGTGAATTGTGGTAGTAAGTATATTAAGTTAAAATGCCCGGATGTTAAGACTCTACATGTCGAATTAAGAGAATTGGGTTCGCCGCTGATTGTAATCACGGCAATGGTTGCCTAGAGATATATGAGGAAAGGATATGAAGCCTACCTTGCATTTGTACTGAACACTAAAGAAACAAAGTTGAAATTCGAGTCCATGCCGATAGTATGTGAGTACCTAGATGTGTTTCCAGAGGAATTACCCGGATTACCTCTTGAAAGGGAGATAGAGTTTGGTATTGAATTGGTGCCAGGGACAACTCCCATTTCTATTGCCCCGTATAGAATGGCACCTACCGAGCTGAAGGAGTTAAAAGCACAGTTGCAAGAGCTGACAAATAAAGGATTTGCTAGGCCAAGTTTTCCACCTTGGGGTGCCCCCGTGTTGTTCGTAAAAAAGAAAGATTTTTCGATGAGGTTATGTATCGATTATTGACAACTGAACAAGGTGACTATCAAGAATAAGTATCCTTTGCCAAGGATCGATGATTTGTTTGACCAGTTGAGAGGAGCCACCATACTCTCCAAGATAGACTTGAGGTCTGGCTATTATCAGTTGCGAGTTAAAGACTCGGATGTACCCAAGACAGCTTTTAGAATGAGGTATGGCCATAATGAATTTCTTGTCATGTCGTTTGGGCTGGCGAATGCACCGGCTGTGTTTATGGATCTAATGAATAGGATCTTTTGGCCATATTTGGATAAGTTTGTCGTTGTATTTATTGACGACATTTTGATCTACTCTAAAGATGAGACAAAGCATGCAAAGCACCTGAGAATTGTGTTGCAGACCTTACGGGAAAAACAACTGTATGCTAAGTTTAGCAAGAGTGAGTTTTGGCTCCAAGAAGTTGGGTTTTTGGGTCATATAGTTTCGGGTGAGGGCATCCGAGTTGATCCAAGTTATATTTCTGCAATTGTTGAATGGAAATTGCCTAAGAATGTAACCGAGGTTAGAAGCTTTTTAGGCTTAGCCAGTTACTATCGAAGGTTTGTAAAAGGATATTCCATGATAGCGACTCTGATGACAAAGCTGATACAAAAAGACGATAAGTTTGAATGGATAGAGATGCGTCAAAAAAGTTCTGAGAAGTTAAAGACATTGCTGACCGAAGCTCCTGTTTTAGTGCTACCTGAACCGGGAAAAGAGCTTGTGGTCTACAGTGATGCATCCTTAAATGGATTGGATTGTGTGTACTTATGCAAGATGGCAAGGTGATAGCCTATGCTTCACAGCAATTGAAGCTTCACGAGAAGAATTATCCAACCCACGACCTAGAGCTTGCGGCTATTATTTTTACCTTGAAAATTTGGAGGCATTATTTGTATAGCGAGACTTGACGTATATTCACAGACCACAAGAGTCTGAAATATTTGATAACTCAGAAAGAATTAAATTTGATACAGTGGAGATGGTTAGAATTAATTAAGGATTATGATCTGGTTATCGACTATCACCCGGGAAAAGCGAATGTGGTCGCCAATGCATTGAGCAGAAAATCCCTGTATGCTTTGAGAGCCATGGATACTCGTTTGACATTGCTTGATGATGGTTCAGCTCTGGCTGAGCTGGAGAATAGGCCAACATTTCTGCAGGAAATTCATGATGCTCAGCTTAATGATGATGACTTGCAAGCAAAAAGAGCTCAATGTGAGTCTGGTGTTGAGTCAGATTTCTGAATTAGTCCTGATGGATGTTTAATGTTTAGAGATAGGGTTTGTGTACCCAAAGACAATAAACTTATTCAGAAGATTTTGTATGAAGCACATAACAGTCGTTTGTCTGTTCACCAGGGAAGTACCAAGATGTACAACGATTTAAAGAAGATGTACTGGTGGAACTGCATGAAAAGAGATGTTTCTAAATTTGTATCGAAATGCTTGGTATGTCAGCAAGTTGAAGCTGAACATCAAGTGCCTTCAAGTTTGTTACATCAAGTCCCCGAATGGAAGTGGGACAAAGTTATCATGGACTTCGTGACGAGATTACCTTTAACTTCGAAAAAGAAAGATGTCATACGGGTTATAGTGGACAAATTGACAAAGTCGGCTCATTTCATCCCGGTAAGGACAAATTATTCTCTTGATAGATTGGTCGATTTGTACATTTTTGAGATAGTAAGATTGCATGGAGTACCACTGTCGATTATTTCGGAGAGGGACCCGAGGTTCACTTCGAGATTATAGAAGAAGTTACAGGAAGCCTTGGGTACAAAGTTGAGCTTTAGCACAACTTTTCACCCTCAGACTGATGGCCAGTCTGAGCGGACGATTCAGAATCCCGAGGACATGTTGCGTTGTTGCATCCTCGAATTTCAGGGTAACTAGGAAAAATACCTACCATTGGTAGAATTTGCCTACAACAATGGTTTCCAAACATGTTTGAAGATGGCGCCTTATGAGGCCTTATATGGCAGGAAGTGCCGAATTCCATTGTACTGGACAGAACTCAAGGAAAACCGGATTCATGGAGTTGATCTGATTAAAGAAACTAAAGAAAAAGTTAAAGTGATGCAGGATTGTTTAAAAGCGGCATCAGATAGGCAAAAGTCTTATGTTGATCTGAAAAGAAAGGAAATTGAGTTTCAAGTTGGAGATAGAGTATTCTTGAAAGTATATCCATGGAAAAAGGTATTGAGATTTGGTTAGAAAGGTAAATTGAGTCCACGATTTATCAGACCGTACAAGATCACCGAAAGAGTTGGACTGTTAGCCTATCGTTTAGTGTTGCCACCCGAACTGGAAAAGATTCATGACGTGTTCTATGTATCCATGTTAAGGAGATACCGATCAGACCCCTCTCATGTAATTTCACCGACTGAGATTGAAATTCGACCGGACATGACTTATGGAGAGGAACCGGTTAAGATATTGGCTCGTGAAGTTAAATAGTTGAGAAATAAAGATGTGGCTTTAGTAAAAGTTTTATGGCATCGACATGGTGTAAAAGAGGCTACATGGGAGCTGGAAGAAACCATGAGAGGTCATTATCCAAATCTGTTTTCTGGTAAGACTTTTGAGGACGAAAGTCCCTAAAGGGGGAGAAATGTAACATCCTGAAATAGGGCCTAGTCGGAATGGTGGTTTCGGGACCACAAATCTGACATCAAATATTTACTTTATGATTATTATGAGGCCTAGAATATGAGTATATACATGTGTTAAAGTTTAACGAAGAAATTCTTTGAGTAAGGTGTTCAATTGGAAATTAGGGACTAAATTGAATAAATTGTAAAACTTGAATTCTAGAAGCAATTTTCATGAAATTGCTTTGGGTTATGAATTATAAGGTCTTGGAAAACAATTTGCCCAAATTTTATGTTTTTGGACAAAAATGGGCTTGCATGGATGGAATTTTAAGTAAAGGGCTTTAGGGCATTTTGGTCATTTGGTATTTTAATGAAATAAAATAGGAAAAATGAACCAAAATCAGCCCATTATCTTCCTTGTCCAGCCGAAACTTCAAGGGTTTCCATAGCTAGGGTTTTCAAGCTTCCCAAGCTCAATAGTAAGTTCTTCCAATCCCTGTTTTTCATGCTCTTTGTATTTTTGAAATTCCGATAGCTTGCTCTCTCCATTTCTACCCATATTTCATGCTAGGGTTCATGTTTAAAAATTTAACCATGCATGAGTTGTTTTTATTTTGATGGATTATGGAGGAATATGAAAGATGAATGTGTATTAAACATCTTTTACTAGTTGATTTTCATGAAAAACCCTTATAAGGACTATTTTGTAAAAGATGTAAATGTATGGTAGAAATGAGCAAATAATGGAAAAATGTGAGCTACCATAAGAAGGAAAAGTGTTCGGCTAGGCTTGGGTAAGATAGAAAGTGCATGTGTTTCATTATACGAGCTTAGGGACTAAATTGTAAAAATGTGAAAGGTTAGGGGCAAAACGGTCATTTGGACCGGGGGTAGATATTAAACTAGAAATGTATAATGTAGTGTATTAATGAGTTAATTTTGTTGTTATAGACCCCGAGGAACGAATTCTGGAGGTCGATAGAGGTAAACGCAAGGTTTCAGAATAACCGAAACAAAACTTCGAAAAGAATACCAGGTAAGTTCGGATAACTTAAAGTAAACCCCTAATATGCATAATTGAATGATTTATGAATGCATGATGATTGCATTTATTATTAGCAAGAAACATCATAGTAATGCATATTTGATGGTAACATGTGAAAAATGTCTTGGATGAGGTTGACAAAGGGAATTCGATGGATAAACCCTCATTGATATGTGTAAAGAGATATTGCATGTGTTGCAGTAAGGATTTAGCCCAGACGGGTAATCCGTGATCTCAAGTATGAAAAGGATCTAGCTCGGATAGGTGTTCCTTGAATGATCAAGCCCCCTGAAAAATATATGTGCATTATGGATTTAGCCCGGACGGGTAATCCGATTAGGGTCTGAATTTAGCCTGGACTGGTAATTCAGATCCGAGCTCATTAAGGGTGTTTGTCGTTATAAGGGATTTAGTCTAGACTGGTAATCCTGCCATGAGATGTGAGGTTCACGGGAGTGCATATATGTGAAATGATCATTTGTAAGAATTAATGGATAATGGGTATTCCATCAAGATTTCCTAGAAACTCAACGGGATTAATATGATGTATGTCAATAAGATGATGAATGATGAGCTCATCTACATAAATTACATGATGCATTGTTATGTAACTAACTCATTGATTGAGTGCATGTGATAGGGAATCGTTTCATAATTGATGGTTTCATGATTTAAATATGAATGTATGCTAATTACTCGGTAAGTTTACTTTCCGGTTATTCCAGCTTACTAAGCATGTAAATGCTTACCCCTCTCTTTTTCCCTGTCTCATAGAGCTCGAGGACTTGAAAGGATTGGAAGGCGATTGGAGAGTCAATACACTATCAACTAGACAAGCTTTGGTATAAAGACTTCGTTTGTTTTGTTCAATGGCATGTATAGTATTTTTGAGTATTTTTTTATATGTGTCATTTGATTTTCCAAATGAAGGCATGTAAAAATATGTTTATCTCTTTGTATATGGCCACGAAAATTGGCTTAATTGAAGTAGGCTATGACCTACGAATTTATGCATGGTTTTAATTATAAGTGATGGGTCGTTACCAATTGGCAATGAGTCACATGAACAAGCCAATTTTGGATGAATTAAAGTGACATAGGAACCCATAAACACTAAATGGGAAATAATCTATCATGTATGAAACCAATGATATGAGGTTTCAATACATCTAGTTAAATTAAGATTATTTACAAGTGTATAATTGTGTTTTACTTTGAATTTAGTAACCACTAAGCACAAGAAGTAGAAAGGAGTGACTAAAGGCTTGGAAAATAGCCTATTAGAGTTCACATGGTTAGACACACGGGCGTGTGTCTAGGCCGTGTACGACACACGGTTCCCTCCCATGGGCGTGTGCTATGGCCATGTGTCCCCTGCACTTAAAATTTTAGCTCAAAGTTGTACACGGGTAGGCCACATAGACGTGCACCATGGCCGTGTTAAAAAGACAGTGTCGTCCACGGGCAGGCAGCATGGTTGTGTGCCATGGTCATGTTGGTAAGTCGGTGTTGCCCAAGGCTAAAGGGCATGGACGTGCCTCAAGTCACACGGGTGTGTGAGTCCACACGGCCCACCAACACGGGCGTGTGACACTTTATGATAATGAAAAATTCCGTAAGGAGCCCAAGGTTTATCAAACGTACCTGGATTTGTTCCGCACTGCCTCTAGCTATGTTATAGGCCTCGAAGGCCTATATAAGGGACGAGTTGTTCATGGATGAAAAAGCTTAAATTTTGAGTAAAACTTGGTGACCCAAATTGGTACGTTTCAAAATGTAAAGTCCTGGTAATGCCTCGAACCCCATCTTAGCATTGGGTACGGGTGAGGGGTGTTACAGAATTACTATGGATTTGTGACAGGTTTGCCTTTAACTCCGAGAAAGAGAGATGCCATATGGGTTATTGTCGATGGACTAGCTAAATCGGCCCATTTTATTCCAATGCATACCGATTACTCACTTGATAAGTTAGCTGATTTGTACATTCGTGAAATTGTTAGACTTCATGGAGTACCTAGATCGATTGTATCGGATAGAGATCCGATGTTCACTTCACGATTTTGGAAAAGGTTACAAGAAGCTTTCGGAACAAAGCTAAATTTTAGCACTGCTTTTCATCCACAGACTGATGGTCAATCCGAGTGAGTAATTCTAATCTTGGAAGACATGCTCCGATGTTGTGTATTGGAATTCCAAGGTAGTTGGGAAAGGTACTTACTATTGGTGGAGTTTGCCTACAACAATAGTTATCAGTCGAGTTTGAAAACGGCGCCTTATGAGGCATTATATGGGCGTAAGTACCAAATGCCATTGTATTGGACTGAGCTAAGAGAAAATCAGATTCACAAAGTCTATCTAGTCAAAGAAACAGAAGAGAAAATAAAGGTAATTTGTGATTGTCTGAAAGCCGCTTCGGATAGACAGAAATCTTATGCAGATTTGAAATGGAAAGAAATTGAGTATCAAGTTGGTGATAATGTATTTTTGAAAGTATCTCCATGGAAAAAGGTTTTGAGATTTGGCAAGAAGGGCAAGTTGAGTCCTCGTTTTATAGGGTTGAATGAGATCACTGAGAGAAAAGGGCCAGTTGCCTATCTGTTGGTTTTACCATCGGGGTTGGAGAAGATTCATGATGTATTTCACGTTTCTATGTTGCACTGATATAAAACAGATCCTTTACATGTGATTTCCCCGATAGAAGTTGAGATTCGACTGTATATGAGATATGGGGAGGAATCAGTTAAGATTCTGGCCCGAGAAGTTAAACAATTGCGAAACAAAAGCATTGCCTTGGTGAAAGTGTTATGGAAAAGACATGGGGTTGAAGAGGCTACATGGGAGCCCGAGGAGGCCATGAGGAAACAATACCCGAACCTTTTTGTAACAGTCCGATTTAGGCCCTAGTCGGAATAGTGGTTTCGGGACCACATATCCGAGTCAAAAAAATAGTTAAATATTATTTTCTGTGCTTATAATGTGAGAATTAGTATGTGTGAAAGTTGCTATAAAAATTTAATCGTATATGTACTCAATTTGATAAAAGGGCCTAACGCGTAAAATGTAAAAGCTGTGTGCTAGATGTTAAAAGTGCCTATTTGATTTGGCTTTATAAATGAGGGGTCCTTATGATGCAAATAGACCATTGGTCTAATGAATGGAAAGTATGGACATGAGTTAGTGGATTTTGAATGAAATTAAAAAGGTTATTTTAGTAATTGATAAATAAATGTTGATTTAATAAAACAAATACATAAAATTTGTTCACTATCATCATTCTTACCAAAATTTTGAAGAAAAGAATTAGGGTTCTTGAGCTTTAAACATTCGGCATTTACAAGCATCAATTAGGTATGATTTTTTACTCAGTTTTTGATGATTTCTACGTTTTTGTGATTGTTCTTAAGTGTTTTAGCTAGCCCATGCTTAAATTCATGAAATTCTTGAAGATTTGATGAAATGATATTGATGAATTCATGAGATTTGTGATGTTAAATGATGAATTACGAAAGCTTAGTGCTTGATATACATTTTTTGTAAAGTGATTTTGAGTAAAAATGCATATTAGGGATTAAATTGTAAAAAAATGTTATTTTGAGGTATTAAAGTGTGAAATAAATGAAATGTATGGACTTGTATGAAGGCTACGAAAATTCAGCTAAGCTTGTGTACAAGCAAATTTTGTGTATTTTATGATTTTGTGAATTAGGGACTAAAGTGTCGAAATGTGAAAATGTGAGGGATAGTTTGCAAAATGCCGTAATTCTGTGTATATGGATTGGTTTGAATGATTTAATGAATAAAAGGGTTAATTTTGAATACATATAGATAAAGAAAAGAGGAATTCAGACTTAGACCGAGGGAAGTCGAAGATTATTGAGTAAACTGTCCGAGTCAACAATTCTGAGTACGAGGTAAGTTCGTACTTAAAACTTGATATTGCGAGTATGGTTTGATGCTTGGATTATACATAGATTGTATATATATTTGGTTTGGATGAGTATGATGACAAATCAATGGTATTTGGCACTAAGTGTGCAATTTAAGCTAGCTTCGGCTATATGAGGCAGTAAGTGTGCGGATGTTTAAAGCATTGGTAATCTTTGGAAAGTCTTAAATTCGAACAAGAGGTGAGAATGAAAATGAATGAATTCGGAAAGGTTCGGATACGTATGATACCTATATGGTAGATGGTATTATTCTTATAAAGTTCATTGAATTGGTAAGAACATATGAATGGTGTAAAAGGCCTATTTTGCCCGGCCCATTAGAAACCCAAAACAAAAAAAGAAAAGCAAAAATAAGTAAAAGTCCAAATATTATTAACAACAGTCCATCAGTCCAAATATATAAAAAAAAACAGCCCAAAACATTGACATTAACCCAAGTAGCTCAAAACACCCCTGGCCCAAATGGCCCAAAACTTAAACAAGCTTCAGCCAACTAGAAACCCTAGCATCAAGGAGCGCCGCAGCCCTAGCCTCCAGCACGCCTCTGTACGGCCTCCGGCACACATCCGTACGCTAGCGCACAGCCCCCGTACACCGCCACGTACCTGCAAATAGACAAGAGAACAATAGCAGATAGAAACAAAAACAAAGGAATAGCAAAAAAAAAACAGCTTGTACTTTTATTTTTTATTATTGTTCGGCTATAAAGCCATTCCTTGTATTTTTAATTGTAACTCCAATGAGGAACGTATACTACACAAAAAAAAGAGCAATCAAATACAAAAAAGAATCAAGGTGATTTTTCGATTCAAAATCTTGGATTTTGTTTAGTTTCATTCGTCTGGGTTTTGTTGCTCTTATATTCAAAAGTAAAATAGAAAAAAAGAGGGGAGGAGGGTACCTGGGTGGCCTCCGATGTCGAGAGCCCATCGCCAGTGTCGAGGCTAAGCCGATTGGGGCTTCACTTTTTCCTTTCGCTTCTCGAGTCAAGAAGGTTAAGCCTTCGGTTCCTTTTCGAAAGGAAGGGGTTAAACACCCTATTTACAAGGCTCCAGCCACCCTCTATGGCCATGGCACGTTGGATCTCCGATGGAAGCGGCACTGGCAGAATAAGAGGAGAGCGAGAGAGAAAGAGAGAAAGCCCTAAAAATTTTTGAAAAGAAATAAAGAGAAAGTGTTTTTTTTTGCTCTGTTTTTTTCTATTTATGAGAGGTTGATACGGCGCCGTTTTGAGTGTGGGCATTGGTGACCAAAACGGCACCGTTTGGTATGTGACCGAGGACCCGACCCGGATACCCTTGGGATCCGCGTGTTTTTGTAGGGGGTAATTGCGCTCCTAGTCCTCCCCATTCACACAACCATCCAATTGCGCCTGATATATTTTACCTCATTTTTTAATTTAGCGCTGTAATTTGCGCACGTTTGCAATTTGGTTTGCAATGTAACGCAGCATTTCAGGATCTGGATTATTTCCAATTTGAGTCCCTACGCATTTGCGCGCATTGCATATTGGTCCTTTTTTTATTATTATGGTTTTATTTTCAAATTATCCCTTTTGTCTTAGCTTAATTCTAATTAAGTCTTTTAATTTTATAGCCTTTTTGTTCTTGATTACTTATTTGTACATTTTAAACTACCTTGGTAATTGTTTATTTATTATTGTAAATTTGTTTTTGTAATATCATCATCACATTTTGTATATTTTATATAAATGTTTTTATACATTATAATATATATATTATAATAAAGTTAGCTTTATTCTATGTATATTATTAATGTTATGTTATTTCATACATGTTTTTGAATCTATTCATATATTTTAATATACATTTTTGTTATTTTAATACGTTGTATGCATGTTTTACATATTATTTAAATTATTATCATACACATATATATTGACACATATGTTAGGTTTATATACATCATTAAATCTATATATTTTATACCTATAGTTTTCCTTGCACATACAAGTATCTCTTTAAATCTATTATATATAATTTATAATAAAATTAATTTAATCTTAAATACATTATTAAGTACATGCTTTTGTTACAAATAATTATTTCTTAATCTATTTAAGCATATGTTTTGTAAATCTATTGTGTGTGTTTGCTAGGCTTATATTTTATCATGCATTCTTGCTATTCTTCCATATTACATATATTATTCAGAATTTCATTTATTGTATGTATTTTGACAAATATTTTTAACACTTTATATATTATGTGATTTAAAAATACCCATTCTATAACACTTACTTAAATGGTCACATGTACATTTCTAGTTTTTTTTATCCATCAATTCATATATTATATATTACGTATTTATCATTATTTTAAACTTGTTTTGTACCATATTGCTCTTTTAATTTCCATTTTCTTTTGTACATCTTGTGTTGATTATGCCATACTAGGCTTTGTATTTTATTGTGGCATATTATTTGCATTCTTGTGTTATTATTGTGGCATATTATTTGCATTCTTGTATTATTATATTGATCATTCTCCATGCATTATTGAAATTGGGTTATACTTTTAGATTAATCATATCTAATTGTTTATTTTGTTAGTTGATTAAATAAGGCTATTTTATGTCATTCATCAAGTGTTGTGTGTGTATATCATCCTATAATCGTTGATTTCCTTTGGATTTATGAAATATTGCTTTATAACTTCCAACTCTTTAAAACTAAGTATTCCGTTTTATTTCAAGTTGAATTAATGTGTTTTAAGCTAGTTTTATAATTGTTCATTCGAAAATTCCTTAAAACGAATGCAATGTTCGATGTTTGGAAATTTGGGAAATCGTGCCCTATCGTGCTGGGTTTCAATTTCCAATTTGTTCAAAGTAATCGAATATTCCTTTAGAAATTCACTCATGTTTTCTAAATTCTAAAACAAGGCAATGCTCAATGTTTAGAAATTTGAGGAATCGTGCCCTACTGTGCTGTGTTTTGGTTTTTCATTGGACTAAATAATTGGGCATCCTTTTTTAATTTTCAACATATAAACTTTTGGAAACCAGAATTTATTGTGTTTTAGAGGGTATAAAGGATCGTGTCCTATCGTGCTGGATGTGATGCTGTATTCCTCTGAAACAAGAGAATTTTGACGACCAAATTGATCCATTCAAATGCTTCAAAAGGAACCATATTTCAAAAGTAGCTTTAAAACTTAGACGTAAGAACAATACTTGATCAAATTGGTACCAATTTTGGGCGTGGTGAGGGTGCTAATCCTTCCTCATATGTAATTGACTCCCAAACCCGTTCTCTCGAATTTCGTAGGCCAAAATTGATTTAAATAGAATAAAGGATTTTATTAAGGTGATTCAATCACACCAAAACAAAAGATTGGTGGCGACTCCATTTTTGTTTCTTAAAGTTGATCCCCGCCTTTTTTTTTAAAAAAAATGATTTTGACAAATGGTGTTGGCATAAAATTGATAGATGAATTGAGAATTTATAAGCACTTATGTGTTGATGTTTTATATTTTATATACTGTTGATGATTTTTGATGCGAGCTTACTAAGTTTTTGGAAGCTTACTTTGTGTGTGTTTGCATTGTTTTATAGGTATCGAAGCTACTGTGAACTCGGGGATCATGGAGGATTGTCACCACACTATCAAACCTCATTTTGGTACTTTGAAAATGTATATATTAAAGTATGGCATATATAGGCATGTAATTGTGGGATTATGTTTTGTGATATGTATATATTTAGCCACGTGATATGGCTTGCTATGGTTGTGGATATGTCATGGTTTTGGTATAAGATATGTGATGCAATATGACATATTTGGTATGTTTTTGTTGAACAAAAGAAATGGTGAATATTGTTAAGTTTTGGTAAGTTTTAGTATGAGATTGAATGATGTATGGAAAGAAATGCTTTGATATGCTTTTGACTTATGTTTTGATTTGGAATTTTGGCTGAATTGGCTGTGGAATTATGTTTGTTTCTTTACTTGTAGGTTAACCCAAATTGGGATGGCAAGTTGGCTATTCAAATGGCTTATTTTTGTCCACACAGGCAAGGACACGGGCATGTGTCTTAGCCGTGTGTGACGCACGGCTATGTTACAGGGCCGTGTGTCCCCTGGGGTACCTTACAATTGTAGGTCAGGCTCAAGCATGGCCAAGGCACACGGGCATGTGGCTAGTTATGTGGCCCAAGTCAGTATGTATGCCTTGTTTTGGCACGGTCTAGACATACAGGCGTGTCTAAAGCCGTGTAAGGCACACGGCCTGTTCACATGGGCATGTAACCTGCACTTGTTTGAGAAATGTTTAAATTTCAGAGAAAATTTGTATGTGTTTGGTTTAGTCCCGACCCATTTCTAATACATGTTTAAGGTCACGATGACCTATATAAGGGACTCTAAATTGATTATTAATCTTTATTACTTTGATGCTTATGAAATGAATGTTAATGTTTCGATTTTGTCTGGAAATGCCTTTAACCTTAGTTCGGCAACGGCTAAGGGTTAGGGGTGTTACATTTTATTGATATCAAAGCTATGGTTTAGTTGATTCTAGGACTACCATAGCATATGTGAGTCTAGCTATACATGCCATATTTATGAACTACGATAGTGTGATGAATCCTAACATTGAAATATGTTTTTATATAGCAAATGGATCCCAAAAGGGCTGTAGCGAACGATATCGAAAGCAATGCACCTGCTCCCACGCAAGGGACGGCGCCATCTGATTTTAGACTGGCTACGAGTAGCCATGAAGGTGAGGCTAGACAAGCCTTATATCAGATAATGAACGATTGGTTTAGCCAATATATGAGAACCAATCGGGCTGTTCAACAACTTCCACCCCCGATTAATTCTCCTCAAACTCCTATTATGCCACCAGTGAATCCGGTTCAGTTAAGTAGACCACCAGTCGATAAGATTAGAAAATATGGGGTTGAAGAGTTTCGAGCTACAACAGCGATGATGCTGAAAGAGCCGATTTTTGGCTAGAGAACACGATAAGAGTGTTTGACGAATTATCATTAAATCCTGAAGAATGCATAAAATGTGATGTTTCCCTTCTAAGAGATACATCGTTCCATTGGTGGAAGACTTTGACATCTGTGGTTTCGACTGAACGGTTTACTTTGGAATTCTTTCAAGCTGAATTTTGAAAGAAATACATTAGTCAGAGATTCATCGATCAGAAACGTAAAGAGTTTCTCGAGCTTAAATAAGGCTGTATGTCTGTAATAGAATATGAGCGGGAATTTATAAGGTTGAGCTAGTACGTGAATATGTATCTTCTGAAGCAAAAATGTGTAAAAGATTCGATGATCGGTTATACGAAGATATTCGTCTGTTAGTTAGGATTCTGGAAATCAAAGAATTTGTTGTACTTGTTGAATGAGCATGTAAAGTTAAAGATCTCGGGAAAGAGAAAAGAAAAGCTGATTTTAAAGCTAGAGAAGTACGAAAAAGATCATCGAACAAGTCATTTTAGTTTGCAACAAATAAATTCAGAGATGATAATAGCCGTTTAAAGGCTACTGTGGGACATTCGAATAAAGATCGTGCTAGATTGCAATTGAGCTTTAAAGCTCCATCTACGTCTGTTGCCAGTGTTGGTAATGTAAAGAATGAAAAACCTGAGTGTGATCAATGTGGAAGACGACATTTTGGAGAGTACTAGGGAAAGAGTAATAATCGAGCTTGTTACAGTTGTGGTTCAAGTAATCATTTTATAAAAGATTGCCCAGATTTAGCTGAAAAAGATAATGTTTAGCATCCGTTGTGGTAGACCTCTCAGAAATACGAGAAATATAAGTGGCAGTCAAAGAGGGACAAAAGATATAGTTGTTAGATCAGAGGCTCATGCACCTGCCAGAGCCTATGCTATTCGAGCTTGTGAAGAAGCTTCATTGCCAGATATGATTACGGGTACATTCACTCTTTATGATACTTCTGTGACTACTTTGATAGAGCTTGGATCAAGACATTCGTATATATTCATGAACTTAGTGAACAGTAAGACTTTGCCTGTAAAGTCTACTGAATTTGTAATTAGAGTTTTGAACCCCCTAGACAGATGTGTTTTGGTTGATAAAGTCTGGAAGAATTGTCCATTAATGTTTCGAGACACATGTTTTCCAGCTAATCTGATGATGTTACCTTTTAATGAATTTGATATACTTTTGGGTATGGATTGGTTAACTTTGCATGATGTTGTTGTGAACTGCAAACAGAAAACTATTGATTTGAGATGCAAGAATGATGCAATAGTCAGGATTGAATCTAGTGATTTGAATGGATTGCCTGCTGTGGTATCTTTGATGAAAGCTTTGAGTATTGTGAGAAAAGGTTGTGAAGCCTATCTTTCTTATGCGATTCATTCGAGAGTGGTAGAAAAGAAAGTTGGATCAATGCTTGCTATGTGTGAGTTCCTTGATGTATTTCCTGAAGAACTTCCGGGATTACCTCCGGTTAGAGAAGTAGAATTTGGCATTGAATTGGTACCTGGTACTACTCCGATTTCGATAGCTCCTTATAGAATGACTCTGACTGAACTAAAATAATTAAAGTCTCAATTGCAAGAGTTAACAGATAGATGATTTGCTAGATCAAGTTTCTCACCTTGAGGTGCTCCGGTTCTATTTGTGAAAAAGAAAGAGAATTCGATGAGAATGTGTATAGATTATCGTCACTTGAATAAAGTGACTATCAAGAATAAGTATCCTCTACCTCGAATTGATGATTTGTTTGATCAGTTGAAAGGAGGTGTTGTGTTTTTGAAAATAGATTTGAGATCAGGTTATTATCAGTTGAGAGTAAAAGACTCAGACATTTTGAAAACTACTTTTCGAATGAGGTATGACCACTATGAATTTTTAGTTATACCTTTCGGAATGACTAACGCACCTGCTATTTTTATGGTTTTGATGAATAGAATTTTCCGACCGTATCTAGATCAATTCGTTGTTGTATTCATTGATGACATATTGATTTATTCACGTGATGAATTCGAACATGCCAAGCATTTGAGATTAGTGCTACAGATTCTACGAGATAAGCAATTCTATGTGAAGTTCAGTAAATGTGAATTCTGGTTACGAGAAGTTGGTTTTCTGGGTCATATTGTATCAGCATCTGGTATTCGAGTTGATCTGAGCAAAATTTCAACTATTTTGGATTGGAAACCTCCAAGGAATGTCTCTAAAGTCTGCAATTTTTTGGGACTTGCTAGTTATTATAGAAGATTCGTAAAAGGTTATTCAATAATTGCGACACCGTTAAGAAAACTGCTTCAGAAAGATGTAAAATTTGTGTGGTCTGAAAAGTGTCAGAACAATTTTGATTAGTTGAAAACTTTGTTGACTGAAGCTCCAATATTGGTACAACCCGGATCGGGTGAAGAATTTGTGATATATAGTAGTGCTTCGTTGATTGGTCTGGGATGTGTTTTAATGCAAGAAGGCAAAGTCATTGCTTATGCTTCGAGACAGTTGAAGCCGCACAAAAAGAATTATCCGACACACAATCTTGAATTAGCCGAGATTGTGTTTGCTCTAAAGATATGGCACCATTACCTATTTGGTGAGAAATATCATCTGTATTCTGATCATAAGAGTTTGAAATATCTGATGACTTAGAAAGATCTGAATCTTCAAGAAAGAAGATGGTTAGAACTGCTTAAAGATTATGAACTTGTGATTGATTCTCATCCGAGAAAAGTAAATGTTGTTGCTGATGCCTCAGTCGAAAATCGTTGTTTGCTTTGCATGCAATGAATGCTCATTTGGTTTTTTCCGATGATGGTTCAGTTTTAGCTGAATTGAAACCAAGGCCTTTGTTCTTATAGCAGATTATCGAAGTTCAGAAGACTGATAATGATATTTTGGCTAAACGAGCTCAATGTGATGTAGAGTCTGATTCAGAATTCAGAATTGATAAAGATGATTGTTTGAGATTCTGAGATAGAATTTATGTTCCAAGAAATCTAGAGTTAATTCAGATGATTTTGAGTGAAGCTCACAATAGTCGGTTATCTGTGCATCCGGGTAGTACAAAAATGTATAATGATCTGTAACTGCATTATTGGTGGTCTAGAATGAAAACAGATATCTCTGACTTTGTTTCTAAATGTTTAATCTATCACCAAGTTAAAGCTGAACATCAAGTGTCATTTGGTTTGTTACAACCGATTATGGTTCCGGAGTGGAAATGGGATCAAGTGACAGTGGACTTTGTTTTAGGTTTTCCCCTGTCTCTGAGAAAGAAAGATGCAATCTGGGTTGTACTTGATCGATTGATGAAATCTTCTCATTTTATTCCAATTCGATCTGATTACTCACTTGATAAGTTAGCTGAGTTATACATTTTTGATATTGTGAGATTGCACGGTGTGCTATCATCTACTGTATTAGACAGAGATCCAAGATTCACATATCGATTCTGGAAGAAATTGCAAGATGCTCTGGGTACTAAATTGCACTTTAGTACTGCTTTTCATCCGCAAACGGACGGCCAATCTGAGTGGATTATTCAGATACTCTAAGATATGTTGAGATGTTGCATTCTTGAGTTTGAAGGTACGTGGTCGAATTCACTTATAATAATAGTTTTCAGTCGAGCATTAAAATGACACCCTACGAAGCTTTATATGGTCGCAAATGTCGTACACCTTTGTATTTGATGGAGCTCAGTGAAAATAAGATTTATAGGGCTGATTTGATAAAAGAAACTAAACAGAAAGTGAAAGTGATCTGAGATAGTCTAAAAATAGCTTCTGATCATCAGAAATCTTATGCAGATTTGAAAAGAAAAGATATTGAGTTCGAGATTGGTGATAAAGTGTTTTTAAAGGTATCTCTATGGAAAAAAGTGCTTTGGTTTGGTAGAAAATGAAAATTAAGTCTGAGATTCATTGGGCCGTATGAGATTACTGAGCGTATTGGGCCAGTAGCATATAGATTGTTGTTGCCACCAGAGTTAGAAAAGATTCATGATGTGTTTAATGTATCAATTCTTCGACGATATAGATCCGATCCTTCATATGTGATTCCTTCGTCTAAAATTAAAGTTCAGTCTAATATGACTTACGAAGAAAAGTTGATTCATATTTTAGCTCGTGAGGTTAAAGAACTACGAAATAAGAAAATTTCGTTAGTAAAAGTGATGTGGCATCGACACGGTATTGAAGAGGCCACGTGGGAGCCTGAAGATGCTATGAGATTACAATATCTGAATCTGTTTAATGGTAAGATTTCCAGGGACGAAAACCCTAAGGGGGAGAATAGTAACAGTCCAGTTTAGACCCTAGTCGGATTGTGGTTTCAGGACCACATATCCGAGTCAAAAAAATAATTAAATATTATTTTTGTGCTTATGATGTGAGAATTAGTATGTGTGAAAGTTGCGTATGAAAATTTAATCGTATGTGTACTCAATTTGATAAAAGGGCCTAATCGCGTAAAATGTAAAAGCTATATGCTAGATGTTAAAAGTGCCTATTTGATTTGGCTTTTAAACGAGGGGTCCTTATGATACAAATAGACCATTGGTCTAATGAATGGAAAAGTATGGACATGAGTTAGTGGATTTTGAATGGAATTAAAATGGTTATTTTAGTAATTGATAAATAAATGTTGATTTAATAAAAAAAACACATAAAATTTGTTCATTATCACCATTTTGCCGAAATTTTGAAGAAAAGAATTAGGGTTCTTGAGCTTTAGACATTCGGCATTTACAAGCCTCAATTAGGATTGATTTTTTACTCGTTTTTTGATGATTTCTACATTTTTGTGACTGCTGTTAAGTGTTTTAGCTAGCCCATGCTTAAATTCATGAAATTGTTGAAGATTTGATGAGATGCTATTGATGAATTCATGAGTTTTGTGATGTTAAATGATGAATTATGAAAGCTTAGTGCTTGATATACATGTTTTGTAAAGTGATTTTGAGTGAAAATGCATATTAAGGATTAAATTGTAAAAAAAATGTTATTTTGAGGGATTAAAGTGTGAAATAATTGAAATGTATGGACATGTATGAAGGCTATGAAAATTCAGCTAAGCTTGTGTACAAGCAAATTTTGTGTTTTTTTGTGATTTTGTGAATTAGGGACTAAAGTGTTGAAATGTGGAAATGTGAGGGATGGTTTGCAAAATGCCCTACTTCTATGTATATGGATTGGTTTGAATGATTTAGTGAATAAAAGGGTTAATTTTTAATACATATATATATCAAGAAAAGAGGAATTCAGACTTAGGTCGAGGGAAGTCGAAGATTATAGAATAAACTGCCCGAGTCGACAATTCTGAATAGAGGTAAGTTCGTATGTAAAACTTGGTATTGCAAGTATGTCTTGATGCTTTGATTATACATAGATTGTATATATATTTGGTTTGGATGAATATGATGATAAATCAATGGTATTTAGCACTAAGTGTGCGATTTAAGCTAGCTTCGGCTAAATGAGGCACTGAGTGTGCGAAATTATTATTATAGCTTTGGCTAATCTTTAAAGCACTAAGTGTGCAGATGTTTAAAGCATTGGTAATCTTTGGAAAGTCTTAAAATATCCGAACAAGAGGTGAGAATGAAAATGAATGAATTCGGGAAGGTTCAGGTACGTATGATACCTATGTGGTAGATGGTATTATTCTTATAAAGTTTATTGAATTGGTAAGAACATATGAATGGTGTTGGCATAAAATTGATAGATGAATTGAGAATTATAAGTACTTATGTGTTGATGTTTTATATTTTATATACTGTTGATGATTTTTGGTACGAGATTACTAAGCTTTTGGAAGCTTACTATGTGTGTGTTGGCATTGTTTTATAGATATCGAAGCTATTGTGAGCTCGGGTATCGTTGAGGATTGTCACCACACTATCAAACCTCATTTTGGTACTTTGAAAATGTATGTATTAAAGTATGGCATGTATAGGCTAGTAATTGTGGGATTATGTTTTGTGATATGTATATATTTAGCCATGTGATATGGATTGGTATGTTGTGGATATGTCATGGTTTTGATATAAGATATGTGATGCAAAATGATATATTTGGTATGTTTTTGTTGAATAAAAGAAATGGTGAATATTGCTAAGTTTTGGTAAGTTTTAGCATGAGATTGAATGTAACACCCCTTACCCAAGACCATCGCCTGAGTCGAGCACGAGGCGTTATCAAACTTATCTTACTTGTTTAGTGCATAAATTTTTTTAAAAATTAATTCACTCACATTCATCGAATAAATCCATAAAAAGGACCTTCGAGGCCCTAAAACATGCAATTGGAATGGTTCGGGAACAAACCAGGAACATTAAAAAATTTTCGATTACTTACACAAATCAAAACAATTTATTTCACTATTCATAATAAAACTGTCCATCTTTGTAACAGTCACTAAATTAATTATAACTCGAGTTACGAAACACGAAATTTAAATCCGTAAATTTTCCCTGAAAATAGAGTCATATATCTTCTTACCATAATGTTTCCAGAATTTTTGGTTTGGCCAATTAGTATAGTTTATTCATTAAAGGTTCCCCTGTTTCGAAGTTCAGTGTACCTGACCTCTCTTCACTAAAAATAGATTATCTCATTATACAAAATTCGGATAATGTTTATGTTTGTTTCTAATAAAAATAGACTCACTAAGAAATCTAGAAATATAAACTATGACTGATAATTATTTTTTAAAAATTTCTAGTGATTTTTCAAAGTTGGAATAGGAGATCACGAAGTCACTCTAAACGAGTCTTACAAAAATTTAAATATCTCAAAATATAAACTTCCTTTGCTTGCTCTGTTTCTTTCCTATGAAAATAGACTCAATAAGATTTAATTCTATATCTCATTCACCATTTCAATTTCTAAAATTTTTAGTTATTTTTCAAAACCACGTCACTGCTGCTGTTTCCTAACTATTCCATGGCCAACTCTTACTCCATAATTTCTTTGCATCAAACCTCATTTAGGCATACATAATACCAAAACTTGTTCTTATTTAGCTATATCATAAGCTAATCATTACCAAGTATTCAAATGCCATTCTTTAATCATATCATAAGGACATACACACAAAATAGTGAAGTCCCTATACATGCCATAACTTAAAGTATTTCTAGTCACAAAATACCGAAATAGCTCGTTGATAGTGTGAGGAAATCTCCGACGTCCTCACGATTTTCTGAGTTGGGTTTGCGATACTATAAAAAAGAGAGAAAAGAAAGGGAGTAAGCATAAAGCTTGGTAAGTTTGCATGTAAATAAATAACAACATTTTAAATGAATTATCAAGATAACCTGAACATTTCGAACATAGACTTATCTTACCTTCCTTTTGGTACACTCTTTAAATTTTCTGTTGAACCACATGGAATACTAAGGATACACGGGTACCTTTCCTTTTTAAACTTACCATTCCGATGTCTTGACATGGTCTTATGTGGTGTCCTTGCCTTATGAACTCACCATTGCCATGCCTTGGCATGGTCTTACATAGGATCTTTGCATTATCGTAGTTTATCAATGCCATGTCTTGACATGGTCTTACATGATTTCCTTGCCTTGTAAAACTCACCAATGCCATGCCTTGGCATGGTCTTACTTGGTATCCTTAAACCCTAATGTCATAACATTTGTATGCTACACATTTCTAAGGTTCAACCGGGACTTTTAAGTATCATTTCTCTGTCAATTCTTGCTTAAATCATGAAGGAATAAATTTACAAAATAAATATATAGATGCTGAAAAATAACATCATTAATTATAAATAATAAAACATTGTATTTATTTACCGCAAACTTACCTCGATACAAAATACGATCAAATATTTTGATTTAGTCCTCAACCTTTTTCTTTCCTCGGTCTAACCCCGAATTTCGTTCTTCTTGATCTATAATAGCAAATTTAACTTATTTAATATTCACATTTATCAAAACAGTCCTTAACTCTAACTTTGGCAAAATTATGATTTTGTGCCTAAACTTTTGCATATTTACACTTTTACCCCAATGCTCAGAAATGAAACTTGATCCCTAATTCTTATGTTTTATGTCATGCTGATAATTTATTTACCTACGGCAATATCAAAGTCCCACTCTAACATGTACTTATGACCATTAGGTATTTTTACCGATTATGTCGTTTTACTCGTTTTCGTTTAAAATCACTTAGCTCAAGTCGTTTACATAATTTCAAGCTTCATATTCTACCATAAAATATCAAAATAAACACATTTCATCTATGGGTATTTTTCCAAATATGAACCCTAGTTTAAATTATTGCTAGAATAAGCTAAATCAAGTTACTGGGACTTCAAAAACGTAAAGAACATTAAATACGAGGCTTAGAATCACTTACTATGAAGCTTGGAAGCTTGACAAAACCCTAGCTATGAAGAACTCTTGAAATTTCGGCCTAATGAAGAAGATGGGAACATTTTTCCATCTTTTTCCCCTTTTTAATCTTTTAATTACCAAATGACTAAAATACCCTTCATTAAAACTTTAGTTATTTTTATCTATGTATGTCCATTTTTGTCCATGAAAACCTAATGGTTTAATTACCATTTAAGGACCTCTACTTCAATTATACTCTCCAATTTAATTCTTCAGCATCTAAAACTCATATTTATCAACTTTTGCAATTAAGCCCTAGTAGGTAAATTAAGTATGCTAACTATAAAATTTTCCATCGATACTCTAACACATGCATCTAATCACTCGGTAAATTATAAAAATTAATCGGAATAAACATTTCTATCTCGAATTCATGGTTTCACAACCACTGTTCCGTTTAGGCCCTATTTTGGGATGTTACATTTCTCCCCCCTTTAGGGATTTTCATCCTCAAAAATCTTACTTGTGAAAAGATTTGGATACTGTTTTTGCATACCCTCTTCAGGCTCTCATGTAGCCTCATCTACCCCATGCCTATTCCATAACACTTTCACAAGTGCATTACTTTTGTTCCTTAGTTGCTTGACCTCTCGAGCTAAAATTGTTACTGGTTCTTCACCATAAGTTATATCTTGTTGAATCTCAACCTTTGTCTTTGAAATCACATGTGAAGGATCAGAACATTAACGACGTAACATGGACACATGGAACACATCATGAACCTTCTCTAACTCTGGCGGCAAAGCTAACCGATATGCTAATGGTCCAATTCTCTTAGTAACCTCAAACGGTCCAATAAAATGTGGACTTAGTTTGCTTTTCTTGCCAAATCTAAAGACTTTCTTCTACGGGGATACTTTCAAGAACACTTTGTCACTAACTTGATACTCAATCTCTTTTCTTTTCAAGTCTGCATAAGACTTCTATCTATCTCAAGCTGCTTTCAAGAAATCTCTGATAACTTTCACTTTCTCTTCAGTTTCTTTAACTAAATCAACCCCGTAAATCTGATTGTCTTCAACCTCTATCCAATACAAAGGTGTGCAACATTTACGTCCATACAAAGCTTCATAAGGTGCCATTTTCAAACTCGACTAGTAACTATTATTATAAGCAAACTCTACCAACGGAAAATATTTCTCCCAACTACCTTGAAATTCTAAGACGCAACATCTGAGCATAACCTCAAGTATCTAAATAACTCTCTCTGACTGACCATCGGTCTGAGGATGGAAAGTTGTACTAAAACTCAACTTTGTGCCCAAAGCTTCTTGTAACTTCTTCCAAAACTGCGAAGTGAATCTTGGGTCTCTATCTAAAATAATCGATAACGGTACTCCATGTAGTCTGACTATCTCTGAAATATACAACTCAGCCAACTTGTCAAGTGAATAATCCATACGAACTAGAATAAAATGAGCCGACTTCATTAGCTTATCAATCACAACCTATACTGCATCTTTCTTTCTCAGTGTCAACGACAATCCTGTCACAAAATCCATGGCAACTCGGTCTCATTTCCACTCAGGAACTAATACAAGTTGTAATAAACCTGAAGGTACCTGATGTTTGGCTTTTACCTGCTGTCAGATCAAGCATCTATAAACAAACTCTAAGATATCTCTCTTCATTCCTACCCACCAATACATTTTCTTCAAATCACTATACATCTTTGTACTAATTGGATGAATAGAAAAAGAATTGCTATGTGCTTCCTCTAAAATCTTTCGAATAAGCTCATCATTCTTTGGTACACATATCTGATTTTTGAACATTAAACAACTGTCAAAACTGATCTGAAAATCTGACTCTATACCCGACTCACACTGAGCTCTTTTAGCTTGCAATTCACTGTCATTTTTCTAAACTTCACAAATTTCTTCAAGAAACATTGGCTTAGCTCTTATTTCAGCTAAGATAGAACCATCATCTAATAAGGTTAAACTAGTGTTCAAAGCTCTTAATGCAAATAAAGTTTTTCTACTCAAAATATCAGCAACTACGTTTGCCTTACCCGGGTGATAATCGATCACTAGTTCATAATCTTTAATCAATCTAGCCCTCTTGTTTGCCTCAAGTTCAAATCTTTCTGAGTTATCAAGTATTTCAAACTTTTATGATTAGTAAATATTCGACACTTCTCACCATACAAGTGATGTCTCCAGATTTTCAACGCAAATACAATGGCAGCTAGTTCTAAATCATGTATCGGATAATTTTTCTCATGTGGCTTTAACTGTCTAAAGCCATAAGCAATTACCTTTCTTTCCTGCATAAGTACACAGCCTAGTCCATTCAAGGACGCATCACTGTAAATCACAAAC
Source organism: Gossypium hirsutum (assembly GCF_007990345.1). Lineage (NCBI taxonomy): Eukaryota > Viridiplantae > Streptophyta > Magnoliopsida > Malvales > Malvaceae > Gossypium > Gossypium hirsutum. The sequence continues at coordinate 93,132,152 of NC_053428.1, read as the reverse complement.
TCTTTACCTGGTTTTGGTTGTACTGAGACAGGAGCTTCAGTCAATAATGCCTTTAACTTGTCAAAACTCTGCTGACACTTTTCAGTCCATTCAAACTTGACATCTTTTTGTAGAAATCTTGTCAATGGAGTAGCTATCATGGAAAATCCCTTTACAAATCATCTATAATAACCGGTAAGACCAAGAAAACTTCTAACCTCTGATACATTCCTGGTAGACTTCTAATCAACAATGGCTAAAATCTTGCTCGGATCAACTCTAATACCTTCACCTGAGACTATATGTCCAAGAAAACCAACTTCACATAATGGGAACTCACTTTTTATAAAATTGGCATAAAGCTGATTATCTCTCAAAGTCTGTAAATCTGTTTTCAAATGCTCTGAATTATCAGACTTATCATGAGAATAAATCAAGATATCATCAATGAACACAACTACAAATTTATCCAAGTAAGGTCTGAAAATTCGATTCATTAAGTCCACGACAATGGTAAGAGCATCAGTCAAGCCAAATGGCATCACAAGGAACTCATAATGGCCATACCTAGTGTAATATCCTGAATTAGGGCTTAATCGAAATAGTGGTTTCGTGACCAAAAATCCGAGATAGAAATAATTATTTTATAATTATTTTGATGATTATGATATGATTGCATGATTGTGTGAAAATTTCGTGATGAAATTCTATGCCTAAAGTGCTTAAATTGAAAGTAGGGACTAAATTGAATAAGTTGCAAAACTTGCATTCTAGAAGTTTTTAGTATGAAATTGTTTTGGAATATTAATGAGGAGGTATTAAATAGCAATTTGACCAATTTTAAGTTCATGGACAATATTAGGACATGGAAGGAATTTTTGGAAAGTTTAGTAGTAAGGGTATTTTGGTCATTTAGTTATTAAAATGAATTAAAAACAAAATTAAAAGCCAATTTTTGTCCATCTTCTTCATTAGGCCGAAATTTCAAGGGTTTTCCATAGTTAGGGTTTGTTTCAAGCTTCCAAGCTCCATAGTAAGTGATTCCAAGCCCCGTTTTTAATGTTCTTTACATTTTTAGAATCCTGGTAGCTCGATTAAGCTTATGTTAGCAATAATTCAACCTAGGGTTTATATTTGGAAAAATACCCATAGGTGAAATTTGTGTATTTTGATGTTTTATGATAGATTATGGGGTTTTAAATTATGTTAGACAACTTGTGCTACTCGGTTTTGAGTGAAAACAGTAAAAGGGCTTAATCGGTAAAAATACTTAATAGTCACAAGTATATGTTAGAGTAAGAATTTGATGTTTCCATAGAAGGAAAAATGATCAGCATGTTATAAAACATAAAAATAAGGAATAAAGTTTAATTCCCGAGCCTAGGGGCAAAAGTGTAATTATGCAAAAGTTTAGGGGAAAAGTGTAATTTTTCCAAAGTTCGTATTAAATGCTGTTTTGATGTATGTATGTATTAAATAAGATTAATTTGGCATTATAGATCAAGAGAAACGAGATTCAAGTCACGATCAAGGAAAAGAAAAGATTGTAGACTAAATTGCAAAATCTTTATATTTTGGTACCAAGGTAAGTTCATGTGTAAATAATGTAGCATAATTGTTATTTTTAAGTTATTGATGTTAATTATATGATATGCTGATTTTTATTATGAAATATATGCTTTGTGGTTATTTTCGAATAAAATGCAAATTATGTGTATTAATTGTTAAATATAAAGTACTACCGAGTATTGGTTTTGGTATTTTACGGAAGATGGCAAGGATATGTGTTCGAGGAAAATCCCATTTGAACCTTAGGAATAGATTAGGATACAAGTGACATGTCACTAGGATGGTTGAGCATCCGAACTCATTAAGTTGAGTCCGAGTTCACTTATGGATGCGAATGTCCGAACTCGTTGAGTTGAGTCCGAGTTCGTGAAATGTAACTAGGCATCCGAACTCGTTGAGTTGAGTCCGAGTTCACTTATGGATACGAACGCCCGAGCTCATTGAGTTGAGTCCGAGTTCACTTAGGGGCGGGTTACATGATTTCTTGATTACATATGAGGCACTTATGTGCAAATTATCCGTGAATCCGAGTTGTATTCCGATGTGTTCAACGGGTGAAATTTCTAGTGAAATGGAAGAACACTTAAGATGCAAGCGACGTTTTGGTAAGTGTTGTGAAATGGACACTTTGGACAGGTATATTCTTAACCCTCGGGTTGAAAATAGATACAACAACGATAAGGTGGTAAGATGATGAATGATGTTTAGAAATGTGATATATGTTTTGGTGATACCATGCTAAAGTTGTTTGGTATATTTGTATTGTTATGTTACTTGTTATTTACATATGAACTTACTAAGCATTTATGCTTACTCCCTCCTCTTTATTTACTGTAGTTTTGAACAAGCCAGCTCGGGAATCGGGACGGGTCGAAGGTTCGTTCACACTATCTAAAGGACTTTCATCTGGGTAAATAGCTTGTAAAACTTAAGTATGGCATGTATAGCAATATACCTATTTTGTGTAAATAATTTTATGATATGGCCATGTTTGGTTGAGAAAATGTTTGATATTGATAAGTCATGGTGATGGCTAATTTAGATCATGTTTGATATTATGGAAGTTTAATAGGTTATCTAGTTCAAAAAAATTCATGGAAAGATGAAACTTGCCTTAAAACAGAATATTGCTGCAGCAATGACATGAATTTGAAAAATCACTAAAAATAGTATAAATGGAGCTAAATGATGAGTAAGTTATTAAATTGAATATTAATGAGTCTATTTTCATGTGGATTGAACAAAACAGGCATATAAATTATATTTTATAAGATATTTGAATCCTTGTGGAACAGGGCCAGAGTGATTTTTGGATCCCCTGTTCTGACTTTAAAAATTCATAATAAATTGTCAAAAATTAATTATAAGTTTTTATTTATATGTAAAGATTCCTTATTGAGTCTAGTTTTAAGATAAACAAATTTAATAGTCATTGAAATTCTGTATAGAGAGATATCTGATTTGTAATACACAGAGGTCAGAGTAGTCAAACCCTGAAATAGGGGAGACTTTAACTAATAAACTGTACTAATTGGCACAACCAAAAATTCTAGAAAAAAATTAGTAAATATATATATGAGTATAGATTTAGTGAAAATTTACGGATCTTTATTTTGAGTTTAGTAACTGGAGATATGATTTTTCTTGTAACTATGACGCGGGTAGCTAAAAAGCTGTGAATGTAGAAACAAATGATTTGAAGTTCTTAATTTGATAAATTATGTTCGGTAACCCCTCAAGCTCGACTCCATAGACGGTTTCGGGCGTGGGGGCGTTACATTTGGTGGTATCAGAGCAGGTTTAGTCGGTTCTCGGACTACATGTTGTATGTACGGATTTTGCTATACATGCCATATGTATGAATTGTGATAGTGTGACGACTTCTGACCTTTTTAAATGATTTTTATATAGTAAATGGATCCCGATCCAGCTATGGCAGATGAAGTAGAGAGTAATGCGCCAGCTCCGCTGAAGGGTCAGCGCCGACTGAAAACCCACCTCCTACTGTTGGTCAGGGAGGAGGAGAAAGGGATCGGGAAGCCTTTCTCCAAATGATGAGTGCATGGTACACTGAGTTCGTTCGTAGGAACCCAAATGTACGACCTCCCCCACCTCCCCCAATTCCTCAACCTATGCCTCCAATTCCTCAAGGAGTGGATATGATAAAATTTCACAGAACCCCCGTTGACAGAATTCGTAAACAAGGGGCTGAAGAATTTAGAGCAAATATTGATGATGATGTAGAGAAAGCAGAGTTCTGGCTTGAAAATTCTATCCGGGTATTTGATGAATTATCTTGTACACCTGAAGATTGTTTAAAATGTGCTACATCTTTGTTGAGAGATTCAGCCTATAATTGGTGGAAGACTTTGATTTCGGTGGTACCGAAAGAGAGGGTAACCTGGGAATTCTTTCAAGAAGAGTTTCGGAAGAAATATATTAGTGAAAGATTTATTGATCAGACATGTAAAGAGTTTCTTGAGCTGAAGCAAGGTAATATAACAGTCTCAGAATATGAAAGAGAGTTTGTTCGATTGAGTAAGTATCCAGGGAATATGTTCCTACAGAAGCCAAGATGTGCCGACGATTTGAAGACGGGCTTAACGAAGACATTAAGGTATTTGTTGGGATCCTTGAACTAAAAGAAATGGTGGTACTTGTCGATCGAGCTTGCAAGGCTGAAGAATTACTGAAGGAAAAGAAAAAGGTAGAACCTGAAACACGAAATTGGAAGAAAAGACCAATGAGTAATGCACCCTCACAGCAAACCGGAAAGTCAAGAAATATGAATCCTCATTCCCAAGTTTCAGCTGGGCAATCATATGGAAATTTTAAGAAGCGAAATGTGGGTCCTAAATCTCAGACTACTTCTGTGGCTAGTGTAGGAAATACGAGATTTGTTAAACCCGAGTGCCAGCGGTGTGGTAGAAATCATTTTGGTCCGTGCAGAGCAAATGAATGTTTTCGATGTGGTTCTCCGGATCATTTTATTAGAGACTGTCCAGAGAGAGCTGAGAAAGAAAAAATTCAGAATGTAAAAGCTAGTGGTGCAGACTCGAGGGGAAGGTATCCGAGAAAAGCTGGAAGTGAAACAAGCAGTAAGAATGTAGCCAGAGGTGCAGCAGTTAGATCTGAAGGAAGAGCTCCTGCTAGAACTTATGCTATTAAAGCGCGTGAAGATGCTTCCTCACCCGATGTGATTACTGGTACATTATCTCTTTATGATACTAATGTTATTGCTTTGATTCATCCCGGTTCTACTCATTCATATGTATGCATGAAACTGGTGTCTAGTATGAATATACCTGTTGAGAACACAGAATTTATGATTAGAGTGTTGAATCCACTAGGCAAATGTGTGATAGTTGATAAAGTATGCAAGAAATGCCCTTTAATGATTCGGGGTCATTACTTTCTGGCCGACTTGATGTTGTTGCCGTTTGATGAATTTGATGTTATTTTGGGTATGGATTGATTGACATTGCATGATGCTATAGTAAATTGCAAAGAAAAGGTTATAGAATTAAAATGTGAAAGTGGTGAAATCTTGCGGGTTGAACCAGACAAATCAGAGGCAATATCTAGTATGATTTCTTCGATGTCGGCTCAGAGATATTTGAGAAAGGGTTATGAAGCTTATTTGACGTATGTAATTAATACAAAAGAAGTTGAAAAGAAAGTTGAACCAGTGCCGGTTGTGTGTGAATTTACGGATGTATTTCCAGAAGAATTACCGGGTTTGCCTCCAGTCAGGGCAGTAGAATTTGGTATAGATTTGATACCGGGAATAGCTCTGATCTCGATTGCTCCATATAGAATGGCACCAACAGAGTTGAAAGAATTAAAGTCACAGTTGCAAGAGTTGACTGATAAAGGCTTTGTGAGACCAAGTTTTTCACCTTGGGGTGCTCTCGTGTTATTTGTGAAAAAGAAGGATGGTTCTATGAGATTATGTGTTCATTATCAGCAGTTAAACAAGGTGACAATAAAAAACAAGTATCCATTGCCGAGAATTGATGATTTGTTTGATCAGCTAAAAGGAGCGACATGGTTTTCAAAGATTAACTTGAGATCTGGGTATTATCAGCTGCGAGTGAAAGAGTCAGATGTGCCTAAAACTACTTTTAGAACAAGGTACGGTCATTATGAATTTTTAGTTATGCCATTCGGGTTGACAAATGCTCCTACTGTGTTTATGGACTTAATGAATCGCATATTTCGGCCATACCTGGATAGATTTGTTATGGTGTTTATAGATGATATTTTAATTTATTCAAAAGATGAGACAGAGCATGCTGAGCATTTGAGGATAGTTTTGCAAACTTTGAGGGATAAGCAGTTGTATGCTAAGTTTAGTAAAAGTGAATTTTGGCTCCGGGAAGTTGGATTTTTGGGTCATATTGTTACAGGTGATGGTATACGGGTTGATCCTAGTAAAATTTCAGCCATTGTTGATTGGAAACCACCAAAAAATGTAACTGAAGTTAGGAGTTTCTTGGGGCTAGCTGGGTATTATCGGTGGTTTGTAAATGGATTTTCTATAATTGCTGCTCCTATGACTAGACTACTCTGAAAGGATGTTAAATTTGAATGGATGGAAGAATGTCAACAGAGTTTCGAAGAATTGAAAAAGTTATTAACTGAAGCACCAGTGTTGATACAACCCGAATCAGGTAAAGAATTTGTGGTGTATAGTGATGCTTCTCTAAATGGTTTGGGGTGTGTACTCATGCAAGAAAGAAAAGTGGTGGCTTATGCTTCGAGACAATTAAAACCTCATGAGAGGAATTATCCTACTCACGATTTGGAATTGGCTGCAGTGGTGTTTGCTTTGAAGATTTGGCGACATTATTTGTATGGTGAAAAGTGCCGAGTATATACCGATCACAAAAGTCTTAAATACTTGATGTCACAAAAAGACTTGAATTTGAGACATGCTCAGATGTTGCGTATTGGAATTTCAAGATAGTTGGGAAAGGTACTTACCATTGGTAGAATTTGCTTATAATAATAGTTATCAGACGAGTTTGAAGATGGCACCTTATGAAGCATTATATGGTCGTAAATTTCGGACGCCATTGTATTGGACTGAACTCAAGGAAAATCAGATTTATGGAGTTGATTTAATAAAAGAAACCGAAGAAAAGGTGAAAGTGATTCGAGATTGTTTGAAAGCTGCTTCAGATAGACAGAAATCTTATGCGGATTTGAAACGAAAAGAAATGGAGTTTCAAGTTGGTGTTAAGGTATTTTTGAAAGTGTCTCCATGGAAGAAAGTCCTTAGATTTGGACGAAAGGGCAAGTTAAGTCCGCGTTTTATTGGACCATATGAAATAATTGAAAAAGTTGGACCGGTAGCATATCGGCTAGCGCTACCACCTGAATTAGAGAAGATTCATGATGTGTTTCACGTATCTATGTTACGTAAGAATCGTTCGGATCCTTCACATATAATTTCACCGACAGAAGTTGAACTACGACCGGATATGACTTATGAAGAAGAACCGATTAAGATTTTAGCTCGAGAAGTCAAACAACTGAGAAATAAAAGTGTTGCACTTGTGAAAGTGTTGTGGCAAAAGCATGGGGTAGAAGAGACTACATGGGAACCTGAATAAACTATGAGAAACCAATATCCACACCTGTTTACCGGTAAGATTTTCGAGGACGAAAATCCTTAAAATGGGGGGAGAGTTGTAATATCCTGAATTAGGGCTTAATCGAAATAGTGGTTTCGTGACCACAACTATGAGATAAAAATAATTATTTTATAATTATTTTGATGATTATGATATGATTGCATGATTGTGTGAAAATTTCGTGATGAAATTCTATGCCTAAAGTGCTTAAATTGAAAGTAGGGACTAAATCGAATAAGTTGCAAAACTTGCATTCTAGAAGTTTTTAGTATGAAATTGTTTTGGAATATTAATGAGGAGGTATTAAATAGAAATTTGACCAATTTTAAGTTCATGGACAAAATTAGGACATGGAAGGAATTTTTGGAAAGTTTAGTAGTAAGGGTATTTTGGTCATTTAGTTATTAAAATGAATTAAAAACAAAATTAAAAGCCAATTTTTGTCCATCTTCTTCATTAGGCCGAAATTTCAAGGGTTCTCCATAGTTAGGGTTTGTTTCAAGCTTCCAAGCTCCATAGTAAGTGATTCCAAGCCCCGTTTTTAATGTTCTTTACGTTTTTGGAATCCCGGTAGCTCGATTAAGCTTATGTTAGCAATAATTCAACCTAGGGTTTATATTTGGAAAAATACCCATAGGTGAAATTTGTGTATTTTGATGTTTTATGATAGAATATAGGGTTTTAAATTATGTTAGACAACTTGTGCTACTCGGTTTTGAGTGAAAACGAGTAAAAGGGCTTAATCGGCAAAAATACTTAATAGTCACAAGTATATGTTAGAGTAAGAATTTGATGTTGCCATAGAAGGGAAAAATGATCAGCATGTTATAAGACATAAGAATAAGGAATAAAGTTTAATTCCCGAGCCTAGGGGCAAAAGTGTAATTATGCAAAAGTTTAGGGGCAAAAGTGTAATTTTTCCAAAGTTCGTATTAAATTCTGTTTTGATGAATGTATGTATTAAATAAGATTAATTTGGCATTATAGATCAAGAGAAACGAGATTCAAGTCGCGATCGAGGAAAAGAAAAGATTGTAGACTAAATTGCAAAATCTTTATATTTTGGTACCAAGGTAAGTTCATGTGTAAATAATGTAGCATAATTGTTATTTTTAAGTTATTGATGTTAATTATATGATATGCTGATTTTTATTATGAAATATATGCTTTGTGGTTATTTTTGAATAAAATGCAAATTATGTGTATTAATTGTTAAATATAAAGTACTACCGAGTATTGGTTTTGGTATTTTACGGAAGATGGCAAGGATATGTGTTCGAGGAAAATCCCGTTTGAACCTTAGGGATAGATTAGGATACAAGTGACATGTCACTAGGATGGTTGAGCATCCGAACTCGTTGAGTTGAGTCCGCGTTCACTTATGGATGCGAATGTCCGAACTCGTTGAGTTGAGTCCGAGTTCGTGAAATGTAACTAGGCATCCGAACTCGTTGAGTTGAGTCCGAGTTCACTTATGGATACGAACACCCGAGCTCATTGAGTTGAGTCCGAGTTCACTTAGGGGCGGGTTACATGATTTCTTGATTACATATGAGGCACTTATGTGCAAATTATCCGTGTATCCGAGTTGTATTCCGATGTGTTCAACGGGTGAAATTTCTAGTGAAATGGAAGAACACTTAAGATGCAAGCGACGTTTTGGTAAGTGTTGTGAAATGGACACTTTGGACAGGTATATTCTAAACCCTCGGGTTGAAAATAGATACAACAACGATAAGGTGGTAAGATGATGAATGATGTTTAGAAATGTGATATATGTTTTGGTGATACCATGCTAAAGTTGTTTGGTATATTTGTATTGTTATGTTACTTGTTATTTACATATGAACTTACTAAGCATTTATGCTTACTCCCTCCTCTTTATTTACTGTAGTTTTGAACAAGCCATCTCGGGAATCGGGACGGGTCGAAGCTTCGTTCACACTATCTAAAGGACTTTCATCTGGGTAAATGGCTTGTAAAACTTAAGTATGGCATGTATAGCAATATACCTATTTTGTGTAAATAATTTTATGATATGGCCATGTTTGGTTGAGAAAATGTTTGATATTGATAAGTCATGGTGATGGCTAATTTAGATCATGTTTGATATTATGGAAGTTTAATAGGTTATCTAGTTCATAAAAATTCATGGAAAGATGAAACTTGCCTTAAAACAGAATATTGCTGCAGCAATGACATGAATTTGAAAAATCACTAAAAATAGTATAAATGGAACTAAATGATGAGTAAGTTATGAAATTGAAGCTTACTGAGTCTATTTTCATGTGGATTGAATAAAACAGGCATATAAATTACATTTTATGAGATATTTGAAACCTTGTGAAACAGGGCCAGAGTGATTTCTGGATCCCCTGTTCTGAATTTAAAAATTCATAATAAATTGTAAAAAATTAATTATAAGTTTTTATTTATATGTACAGATTCCTTATTGAGTCTAGTTTTAAGATAAACAAACCTAATAGTCAGTGAAATTCTGTATAGAGAGATATCTTATTCGTAATACACAGAGGTCAGAGCAGTCGAACCCTGAAACAGGGGAGACTTTAACTATTAAACTGTACTAATTGGACCAACCAAAAATTCTAGAAAAAAATTAGAAAATAGATATATAAGTCTAGATTTAGGGAAAATGTACAGATCTTTATTTTTAGTTTAGTAACTCGAGATATGATTTTTCTTGTAACTGTGATGAGGGTAGCTGGAAAGCTGTGAATGTAGAAACAAATGATTTGAAGTTCTTAATTTGATAAATTATGTTCGGTAACCCCTCAAGCTCGACTCCGTCGACGGTTTCGGACGTGGAGGCGTTACACCTAGACTAGAAAGCAGTCTCCGGAACATCTAACTCTTTAACCCGCAACTAATAATATTCAGATTTCAAATCTATCTTGGAGAACACAGTAGCTCCCTTCAATTGATCGAACAAATCTTCAATTCTAGGTAGTGGATACTTGTTCTTAATAGTCATCTTGTTAAGCTTCTTATAATATATGCACAATCTCATCGAACCATTTTTCTTTTTCACAAAGAGCATTGGTGCACCCTATGGTGAACAGCTAGGTCTTACAAAGCCTTTCTCTGTTAGTTCCTAGAACTGAACTTTCAATTCTCTCAATTCCATTGGAGCCATTCTATAAGGAGCAATAGAAATGGGTGCTATACCCGAAACCAATTCAATACCAAACTCCTTTGATAGGAGGCAAACCTGGTAGTTCTTCCAGAAACACATTAGAAAACTCACATACCATAGGCATTGATTCAATTTTCAACTCTGGATCTTTAGTATTCAACAAAAAAGCAAGATAAGCTTCATATCCTTTTCTCAAGCATTTGTGAACAGACATAATAGAAGTCATGGCAATTGAACTATCTAACTCATCTGAATTAACTCGAAGAATTTCACCATTTTCGCATTCTAACTCAATGAATTTCTTTCGACAATTCACTATCACGTCATTCGCAGTCAACCAATCTATACCAAGAATCACATCAAACTCATCAAATGGCAATAGCATAAGATTAGCCAGAAAATAGTAACCTCTAATCATCAAAAGGCAATTTTTACATGCTTTGTCTACTAATACATACTGACCCAATGGATTCGATACTTTAATCACAAATCCTGTAGACTCTATGGACATGTTCATACTAGGCATCAATTTCATGCAAACATAGGAATGGGTCGAACCCGGATCAATGAAAGCAATAACATTAACATCATGAAAAGAAAATGTACCTGTAATTACATCGGAGGAGGATGCCTCTTTGCGAGCACGGATAGCATAGGTCATTACAGGTGATCTAACATCTGGTCTTGCTGCTGAATCTCTAGATGCACCTCTACCTGCCCCTATTCTCGAACTTCTCTGAGGTCTGCCTCTAACAGGGGCATTTCCTGATGTTACTCTCGGTATTACTTCTCTTTTAACCATCTTAGGACACTCCCGAATGAAATGATCTGATCCACCACATCGGAAACAACCAGTCTCAGTTGCTCAACATTGACCTAGATGATGTCAACCACATTGAGGACACTCTGGTCTATCAGACTGAATACTGCCAACACTTGCAATTGAAATGGTCTGAGCTTTCTGACCCATAAATCTACTACCTCTGTTTCGGTAGAATACCCTGCTGAAAAATTAGATCTCGTAGAGAACTCTCTAGGCCTCTTGGATGTAGACTACAATGACTTGCTCATCTGTCTTTTCTTCATGTATTGCATCTCAATTTCAGCTTTACCCTTTCCTTTCAGCAACTCATCTGCCTTACAATCTCTTTCAACTAAAATAACAAACTCTTTTATTTCTAAAACACCGACTGGTAGTCGAATATCATTATTGAGCCCATCTTCAAATCTCTTGCACATAATAGCTTCAGTAGACACACACTCTCGAGCATAATTACTGAGTCTGAAAAAATCACGTTCACATTCAGTAACTGTCATCTTACCCTGCTTTAGTTCAAGGAATTCTTTTCTTTTTTGGTCGATGAAACTTTGACTAATGTATTTCTTACTGAACTCCTCTTGAAAGAAATCCCAAGTAACCCTCTCTTTCGGTACTACTGACACAAGTGTCTTCCACCAATGGAAGGCTGAGTCTCGTAGAAGTGATACAACACACTTCATGCACTCTTTAGGTGTGTAGGATAACTTATCAAAGACCCTGATAGTATTCTCGAGCCAAAATTCAGTTTTCTCTGCATCGTCATCTTTAGTAGCCCGGAACTCTTTGGCCCATTGTTTTCTAATTTTATCAACTGGTGGCTTCTCTCTTTTGATTCTATCTGTAACTGGGGAAGCTACATGGGTAGCCTGAGGATCATGAGGGGGTGGAGGCCTAATGGCCGGATTCGTACTAATGAACTCGGCAAACCATTCATTCATAGCTTGGAAGAAGGCTTCTTGAGCCCATCCTCCCTGACTAACTGTAACGGGCCTTTCACTACTATCTGGTGGCGCTGTCCCTTCTGCAGGAGTGGGCGCGTTACTTTCTACATCATCTGCACCAACTCGTTCAGGATCCATAACTATAAAAGAAAAACATTTTAAAATCGTCAGGAGTCGTCACACTATAAAAATATAAGTATGGCATGTATAGCTAGAATATTACTCATATTGAATATTCTAAGAACCAACTAAACTCTTGCTCTAATAACAATAAATCTCTTGCTCTAATACCAATAAATGTAACATCTCTTACCCGAGACAGTCGTCGGAGTCGAGCACAAGGCGTTACCAGACATATCTTACTTCTTCGGGGCATAATTTTTTTTAAAAAATTTAATTCACTTGCATTGATCCAATAAATCCATAAAAAGGGCCTTTGAGGCCCTAAAACGTGCAATTGAAACAGTTCGGGACCAAACCGAGAACATTAAAAATTTTTCGATTACTTATACAAATCAAAACAATTTATTTCATTATTCATAATAAAATGTCCATCTGCATAACAGTCACTAAATTAATTATAAATCAAGTTAAGAAACTTGAAATTTAAATTTGTAAATTTTCCCTGAAACTAGACTCATATATCTTCTTACCATAAAGTTTCTTGAATTTTTGGTTTGTCCAATTAATACAGTTTATTCATTAAAAGTTCCCTTATCTCGCAGTTTAGCGGACCTAACCTCTCTTGACTAAAAATTTATTATCTCATTATACAAAATTTGGATAATGTTTCTGTTTGTTTCTAATAAAAATAGACTCACTAAGGAATCTAGAAATATAAACTATGAATTATAATTATTATTTTTTAATTTCTAGTAATTTTCCAAAGTTGGAACAGGGATCACGAAGTCACTCTGAACCAGACTTACAAAAATTTAAATATCTCGGAATATAGACTTCCTTTGCTTGCTCTGTTTCTTTGCTATGAATATAGACTCAATAAGATTTAATTATATATCTTATTCAAAATTTCATTCCATTTCTACAATTTTTAGTGATTTTTCAAAACCACATCACTATTGCTATTTCCTAACTATTCCATGGCCAACTCTTACTCCTTCATAATTTATTTGCATCAAACCTCATTTTGGCATACATAATAGCAAAACATGTTCTTATTTAGCTATATCATAAAATAATCATTACCAAGTATTCACATGTCATTCATTAATCATATCATAAGGACATACACACAAAATAGCCAAGTCCCTATACATACCATAACTTAAAATATTTCTACTCACAGAATACCAAAATAGCTCGTTGATAGTGTGAGGCGATCTCCAACGTCCTTATGATTTTCCAAGTTGGCTTTGCAATACTATAAAAAAGAGAGAAAAGAAAGAGAGTAAGCATAAAGCTTAGTAAGTTTGCATGTAAATAAATAACAACATTCTAAATGAATTATCAAGATAACCTGAACCTTTCAAATATGGACTTATCTTACCTTCCCTTTGGTACACTCTTTAAAACTTCCGTTGAACCACTTGGAATTCTAAGGATACATGGGTACCTTTCCTTTTTAAACTTACCATTGTCATGTCTTGACATGGTCTTACGTGGTATCCTTGCCTTATGAACTCACCATTGCCATGCCTTGGCATGGTCTTACATGGGAACTTTGCCTTATCGTAGTTTATCAATGCCATGTCTTGACATGGTCTTACATGATTTCCTTGCCTTGTAAAGCTTACCAATGCCATGCCTTGGCATGGTCTTACTTGCCATCCTTAAACCCTAATGTCATGACATTTGTACCCTACACATTCCTAAGGTTCAACCGGGACTTTTAAGTATCATTTCTCCTTGAATTCTTGCTTGAATCATCAAGGAATAAATTTACAAAATAAATATATAGATTCTGAAAAATAACATCATTAATTATAAATAATAAAACATTGCATTTATTTACCGCAAACTTACCTCAATACAAAATACGATCAAGTATTTTGATTTAATCCTCAACCTTTTTCTTTCCTCGGTCTAAACCCGAATTTCATTCTTCTTGATCTATAATAGAAAATTTAATTTATTTAATATTCACATTTATCAAAACAGTCCTTAACTCTAACTTTGGCAAAATTATGATTTTGCCCCTAAACTTTTGCATATTTACACTTTTTCCCCAAGGCTTGGAAATGAAACTTTATCCCTAATTCCTATGCTTTATGACATGCTAATCATTTATTTACCTACGAAAACATCAAATTCCCACTCTAACATGTACTTATGACCATTAGGTATTTTTACCGATTATGTCGTTTTACTCGTTTTCGCTTAAAATCGCTTAGCTCAAGTCGTTTAACATAATTTCGAGCTTTGTATTCTACCATAAAACATCAAAATAAACACATTTCATCTATGGGTATTTTTCCAAATATCAACCATAGGTTAAATTATTGCTAGAATAAGCTAAATCAAGTTATCGGGAATTCAAAAACGTAAATAACACTAAAAACAGGACTTGGAATCACTTACCATGAAGCTTGGAAGCTTGTCAAAACCCTAGCTATAAAGAACCCTTGAAATTTTGGCCTAATGAAGAAGATGGCCCATCTTTTTCCCCTTTTTAATCTTTTAATTACGAAATGACTAAAATACCCTTCATTAAAACTTTAGTTATTTTTATCTATGTATGTCCATTTTTGTCCATGAAAACCTAATGGTCTAATTCCATTTGAGGACCTCTACTTCAACTATACTCTTCAATTTAATCCTTTAGCTTCTAAAACTCATATTTATCAACTTTTGCAATTAAGACTTAGTAGGTAAATTAAGCATGCTATCTATAAAATTTTCCATCGATACTCTAACACATGCTTTTAATCAGTCGGTAAATTATAAAAATTAATCAGAATAAACTTTTTTATATCAAATTCATGGTTTTGCAACCGCTGTTCCATTTAGGCCCTATTTTGGGATGTTACATTGAATGATATATGGAAAGAAATGCTTTGATATGCTTTTGACTTATGTTTTGATTTGGAATTTTGGCTGAATTGGTTGTGCAATTATGATTGTTTATTTAATTGTAGGTTAACCCAAATTGGGGTGGCAAGTTGGCTATTCAAATGTCCTATTTTTGTCCACATAGGCAAGGACATGGGCATGTGTCTCAGCAGTGTGTGACACACGACTATGTTGCACAGCCGTGTGTCCCCTGGGGTACCCTACAATTGTAAGTCAGCCTCAAGAACGACCAAGGCACACATGCGTTTGGCTAGCCGTGTGGTCAAAGTCAGATTCGACCACGGCCAAAGCACACGGGCGTGTCTTGTGGCCAATTGAACAAGTCAGTATGTATGCCTTGTTTTGACATGGTCTAGACACACGAGCGTGTCTAAAGCCGTGTGAGGCACACGGCCTGTTCACATGGGTGTGTGACCTGTACTTGTTTGAGACATGTTTAATTTTTAAAGAAATTTTGTATGTGTTCGGTTTAGTCCCAACCCTTTTCTAATATATGTTTAAGGTCATGATGACCTATATAAGGGACTCTATATTGATGATTAATCTTTAATACTTTGATGCTTATGAAATGAATGTTAATGTTTCGATTTTTTCTAGTAATGCCAACCCTAGTTCAGCAATAGATATGGGTTAGGGGTGTTACACTTTTTACTGGTAAGATTTTCGAGGACGAAAATCCTTATGGAGGAGAGTTGTAACATCCCAAATTAGGGTCTAGTTAGAACAGTAGTTTTAAGACCACAAATCTAAAATATAAATAATTATTTTATGATTATTTAATGATCCATGATATGATTGCATGTTTGTATAAAATTTTCATGAAGAAATTTTATGCCTAAAGTATCCAATTTGACTTTAGGGACTAAATTGAATAAGTTGTAAAACTTGTGTTCTAGAAGCTTCAAGTATGAAATTGCATTAGATTATTAATTAGAGGTCCTTAAATAGCAATTTGACCAAGTTTTAAAATTTTGGACAAAAATGGGCATGAATAGGAAAAATTTTGAAAAAAAGGCCATAAGGGCATTTTGGTCATTTGGTTAATAAAAGAATAAAAAAGGAAACATCAAGCAAAAATCTTGTCCATCTTCTCCCACCTTAGCTGAAATTTACAAGGGCTCCATAGCTAGGGTTTTCAACATTTTCAAGCTTGATTGTAAGAACTCCCAAGTCTCGTTTTTAATGTTCTTTACATTTTCGAGATCCTTGAAGCATGATCTATTCATTTCTAGCCATATTTTGAAGTAGGGTTCATGTATGAAACTTGACCCATGTGTGACATGGTTGTATTTTGATGTTTAATGGGGGAATATGCATGTTTGATGTGTGATAAACATCTTTTGCTAAGTGATTTTTAGTTAAAACACTTAAAAAGGACTTGTTTGAAAAATTTGTAAAAATAAGTAGTAGAAATGTGAAATAAAGGAAAATGTGGACTGATATGAGTTAGAATATAAATCGGCCAGCTTGGGTAACCAAGAAATTGCATGCATTTCATTTTACGAGCCCAAGGACTAAAGTGTAAATAAGTGGAAAGTTAGGGGTAAAAAGGTAATTTTATTGAAGTATGTGTTATGGGTCGATCTGAGCAATGTGTGTATTGAACAAGTTAAATTTTGCATTATAGATTAAGAAAAATGTGATTCGGGTCTTGATCGAGGGAAAAATAAGGTTTACGAGGATTGGGCTTGTTTCTATCATTTTGTACCAAGGTAAGTTCATTTGCAAATTATGCAACATGTACCATACTTTAAATGCTTTAATATCGCATGTATGGTAAGTATATATATAATAAATGTGATGTTGTACCACATGTGAATGCTTAAATTTTATTATGTATTATACTTTGATTTTTCCATGAGTATTTGACTGGTGCTATGAGCATTGAAGTCGATGTTACAAGCAAGTTTGACAAAAATGTCGTATTGAAGAATCCCGTTTGAATCTTAGGAATAGTTTAGGATACAAGTGACATGTCACTAGGAACTATGTGATCGAACTCATTAAGTTGTGGTCTGAGTTCATGATATTTGTGGCATTTAAACTTATTGAGTTAAGGTCTGAGTTCATGATGTATGTGACACATGTTTTGACGTCTGGGTACTGGTCTCGCATATTCTACCTATGGCTGGGTAGTCCAGCATGTGTTGCGGATACCTGACAGCCTATGTGAGCAGACTCATGAGTAGCTCGAAAGTGAGTAACATTTGATATGTGATATGAGGTAGCATTGGCTACATATGAGGCACTTAGGTGTGAGGTTTTGATGAATCTGATAGTATTCTGAGTGTTCAACGGGTAGTTCTAAAGGAAGTTCAATGAGTAATCTTGATGAACATGCCGAAGACGAGAAAGGAAGTTATTATGTGCAAGTGGGCAGTGGTATGTACTTCAAACTCATGAGAATGTCATGAGATATGATAAACTCGTGGTGAGAATATGAAATATATATGAAGAATGAGTTTAAGAGATTTGATAAAATGCAAGATTATATTCATTATGGCTTGGAAAATAGCCCAAAAATTGTCCACATGGTTAGACACATGGGCATGTGTCTTGGCCGTGTGTGACACACGGTCTGTCCCATGGGCATGTCATCCGGCCGTGTGTCCCCTACACCCTAATCATGCAAAGCAGATTGCCGAGTAGTAAACACACGGGTAGAGACACGGCCGTGTGTCTCAGCAGTGTGAAGGACACAACCTTAGGACATGGGCATGTGCCCAGGCCGTGTGAAGCCTACACTTAATTTTTGGAATTTAACTTGCCACACAGCCCAAGCACATGGGCGTGTGACTTGGCCGTGTAACCTTGTTTGATTGATGATGTCATAGTCAGAGAGTTACACGGCTGAGGACACAAGCGTGTCCCAAGCCACACGGGCGTGTGAGACAATACGGCCTACCCACACAAGCATGTGACTCTCCAAAGTATGAAAATTTTCTAAGTTACCCTAAAGTTCTCTAAAGTTTTTAGTTCAGTACTGAACCACCTTCGATGTATGTTTGGGCCCTCGTACGCCCATATAAGGGACAATTTACATATGTATGAATGATATTGATTTGAAAAAAAATTTATGGCTCGGTTTTATATGTAGGCTTGTGTTTAAGTCCAGTAAGGCCTGGAACCCTATCCCGACTTTGGTTACGGGTAAGGGGTGTTACATAGAATGTCTTACGACACAGTTTTGCATTTCATTTAGAATGGTTTTCCCAACATTAATAGTCTTTGCTGTAATAATTGTGTATAGCAAGACCATTCATTCCATTTAAATCGTAGTCCCATGTGAGACATGCATAAGAATAAATTGGATAAAACCATACCTTCACTAATCGGGTCAAGTATTATCTGCAACACATATGAGTCCTATGCTTCGACATAGTCCATTTAGAACCTAGGGTTGTGAGTTTTTGTAGGATTTCTTGTAATTTCTTCACCTCAATATTTTTCATTAAGGAAGAATATTTGTCATCTTCGAAATCAGGTAAATCATAAAATTCATTAGTAGAAACCGAGTTTAAAGGTACCTTAATTCCTTGGACAGAAACTTCTATTAAAGCACCTGAGGTGAAATTTACATAAAATTCCTAAACTAACTCATCATCTAAAGTTGGCCTTTTTTTCACAAAACACATATCACTTTAGAGCCTCAACAACTTTTTTAATGCTTGCTTGATATCAGTGTAGTTACTTTTTCCCAAAGTAAAACCTTTCTCCGGAAGCATTTGTTGTAACATCCCAAAATAGGGCCTAGTCGGAACAGTGGTTTCAGGACCACAAATTTGATGTTGAAATATTTATTTTATAATTATTATGAGGTTTAGAATATGAAAATATGCATGTGTTAAAGTTTCATGAAGAAATTCTATGAGGAAGGTGTCCAATTGGAAAATATGGACCAAATTGAGTAAATCGTAAAACTTGGATTCTAGAAGCAATTTGTATGAAATTGCTTTAGATTATTAATTAGAAGTTCTTAAGGAGCAATTCGCCCAATGTCTAAGTTTTTGGACAAAAATGGGCATGTATGGATCAAAATTTTAAAAAAAGGGCTTAAGGGCATTTTGGTCATTTGGCTAATTAATGAAATAAAATGGGAAAATGAAGGCAAAAATTAGCCATTCTTCTCCCTCATTTAGCCGCATTTCTCAACCCCTCCATAGCTAGGGTATTCAACATTTTCAAGGTCAATAGTAAGTGCTCCCAAGCCCTGTTTTTAATGTTCTTCTTATTTTTGAAATCCCGATAGCTTACTCTCTCCATTTCTACCCATATTTCGAGTTAGGGTTTGATAAACCGTAATTTATACATATTTTTATCCCATGCTTAGCGCATTAATTGATGGTTTCTCCTTAGATTTGGTGAATTCGATGCTCCTAATCCTTTAATTTCATGTTTTATACTTAGGTGAGCATAGGAGAGTAAAAAGAGTGAGAAACGGGCCAAAAACAGAGAAAATGGACCCAGTGGGAAATCAACACGGCCTAGACTTCCTCACACGGGCGTGTCACACGACCGTGTCCCTTTAGCAGGATCGAAGCATGACTTACACAAGTAGACTACACGCCCGTGCTTGTTCAACAGCCTTGACAACGGGCTGGAGTTATTGCACACGGGCGTGTCCCTGTCGAGCCCAAGTATAACCTTATTCAAAAAGGCCAATTTTGAGGGCTCTTAGGCATTCTAAAGCCTATTTAAACACCTAAGGAGGCACTGGGGAGAGGGACGCGGAGTAGGAAGCAGGGAATTACTCAAGGAAAGTCGATTGGTCCATC
Organism: Gossypium hirsutum; assembly: GCF_007990345.1. NCBI lineage: Eukaryota > Viridiplantae > Streptophyta > Magnoliopsida > Malvales > Malvaceae > Gossypium > Gossypium hirsutum. Next base: position 93,112,245 of record NC_053428.1, on the reverse strand, counting down.
TTAGAAGCCGGATTCATTATTAAGATTGAAGATCTCCCTTCAAGTTCCTTCAGAAGTTTTGGGTTTTCTTATGTTTTGTTATCTTTATGCTCTTGAGATGTTTTTGTAACACCCCAAACCTGGCCCAGACGTTATGGCCGGATCCGACATGCCATATCAAAGCGTTCAAAACATTTCAGGTTGTTGTTCTAGAAAAACTTACTTAGTGTTTTAAAAGATAATTTCAATGCAGGTTAAAGTGAATGGAAGTTGAACACCAGGTAGGAAACCGGAAAGGAGGAGGTAAGTCCATCGGATTGCTTAAGTACCAAACTCCATTTGGATCCAATCCTAGACATGCACACCGCCATTGCCACACCTTAATGTCATATATTTTTCCAGGAAACCAATTTGATTAAGTCTTTTTTTTTTAGGAAAAGTGATTAATTTTGGAAAATATTTTCATTGCAGAAGCTTTACTTGTTGTCGTGTATTTTTGAAATCAATTACTGTTTTTGAAAACGCGCCCTAAAAGGTATTCAATTTCAACAGTTAAATATAAGTAATACCTATCTTAATAAAACATATTTAAACCATAAAAATAATTAAGCGGCCTTATTACAATTAAAGAACCAAAACCTTAAACGTAAATAAAAAGGATGTCAAGTTCACCAGAAGAAAATCAACTTGCAGAACGTGTGGCCACTCCAAATCCCTCACAGCTCCAAGCCCACTATGGTTGGGGATTACCTGCGTGGATGAAAATAAAAGGGTGAGTTTGGGGAAACTCAGTGTGTAAATTAACCCAACCATAGCCTATACCGGTTCAAACCACAGAGAACAGAATAAGTTGGCCTTAGCCCAGAACAGAAGTCAGAATAAAGCCCATAGGCCCATAACAGAACAGAATAGAACAGATATCACAAGTTTATGCAGTACCCAACCCATATCCAATCGCATGCACACCCATACCAACCTTTCACCATGTGGGGAGACTACTCAACCCACCCAACCGCTAAACGCCACAGAAATATGCAGAATGGCTGCTAGAACAGATAATGTGACAGAGTCACCAGAACAGATAATCGTGGCAGAGCCACCAGAACAGATATATGTGGCAGAGCCACCAGATCAGATAATTGTGGCATTGCCACCAGGATGCTTCCTCCATAATATAACCCATGTCCCCATGCAACAGATATACAATCATGGCATACATCATACAGAATTAAATCATCATGATTTTCAGTTAAAAGTAACACTAGGGGTATAATGGTAATTTTACACCTAGGGGTATAACAGAAATTTCCATACATAGGGGTATTCAAGTAATTTAACTATTCTTAGGGTTTCCATGCATAGCATATCCATTTACGTAGGACCAGAAACACTTACCGCGTTTTCTTACCGAATTGGGCCCGTTGGCCCACTATCCCGATTTTGGCCCATTAAGCCCAAAAACATCGAAATGTACTGAATCGTGCACTCTACAGTCTTATCACTTTAACTACCATATACATCAGACTATTAATCTCACGAGCATTCGCACACTCGCATGTTCTCAAAATACCAGCTTTTCGGCATTTCAGCTTTTTGGCTTTTACCATCTAGTCTATAAGAGGGTGTCAGTTACACACCTGTTTGCGACGATATGCTGACGAGATCCACACATGTACTAGCTAGAATTGGATTACTAACACGTTAATCTAACTTATCAAAAACGAACTACGTAATCACCCCTTACCACATTCGGCCAAAAGCACCTTAGGCACTAGCGATCCTACCTTTGCCGAAGTTAGCGATTATGTCTAGATCCAGTCATTCCGCTTGTCCAAGCCTTCGATCAGTAGCCTTTAGATCCCACTATTATCAAAATAAAATAGTTATAACAACCCTTAGAGCTACATGTCCAAATCGACAGCCCCCCTAACCTTTAGGGGTTTCGGCTTTTCTAAAACCCGAAATAAGGATTAAGTTAAAAATCTTACCATCGGTTCCTTAAGTCAATGATCCCAATTAACTCCTACTCGATTCTGATGCAGATCTACCCCTCAAATGATAACAAAATTTGAGCCTTCAATGATCTTAAATTTTGGCTATGACCCTATGGCTATGCGTTTTCGGCTTTTTGTAACAGTAAAGAAAAGCTAAGGTTTTGTAGTGGCTTTTTCGATAGAAACTTAGGGTTCAGAGGACAAGAGAATCGGTCAAGAAGATGAGATAAAATAAGAGGGTTTTGCCTAGAAGAAAATGGCACAAAAGAAATCAGGCCTTCGGGATTTTGGCTTTTTGAGGCAATCGGCTATAGGCTTAAAACAATGGTAAGAAAGTTGTGTAGGGTAGAGTGGTGGAAGGATTTGGCTATGGAGAAAAGAAGAGGAGAAATTAGATGGAGAGAAAAAGAAAAGAAGAGAAGAGGAGGAAGGATGGTCAGAAAAATGGCACAACTTACCCCTAACGCCGAACTTATACTGGCACTTAACCTAGCCGAAATTGCCCCCCTAAAGCACCCCTTGGCCGGCCAATTCTTGCTCCTCAAAAGTCCACCATTCGGCCAACACTGTTCTCCCTAATCAGCTCCTAAATCCTCTCCCTTATCAGCTCCTAAATCCTCTCCCTTATTAGCTCCTAAATCCTCTACTGACAGACTTTCACTTCAGTTCCACTGCTTACCTTTTCTGTACATAAAAATTAATATCTCTAATTTGCTTACCTTGCGACTTGAACCTTAGCTCTCTTTGGTCATCCACACGCCACCTCTAAAGTCCCCTAAGTGGCGTCACATGCCAACTTACCACATGCCTCCTTGTGTTTTATTTTACCCAGTTAATACTCAAAAGCCCAGTTAACCAGAACCCCTTTTTTATTATGGAACTAGAATTAACTAAAATTACTGAGTTTTAACTTACGCTTGGGCCTTCTAGAGGGCCACTAACATAATTAAACCTACACCCACATAGACAGAACACAGAAATTTTAAATTTGCCAACATACACAGAATTCCCGAAAATTGGGGCATTATAGTTTTCTTCAATAATTATGAGCTAAACCCCCTAAATACCTAAGGGGAATGAAACCTAAGACGGATCTTGTTATTATTATCTGAATTGTATGATAAATATTTGACTTGTTCTTAATTATGTGTTCTTAATTCTTGTTTTAATATTCCAGGATATTGATTCGAGTTAATGCTCTTATTCTGAGAAGGAATAGACCCTGTCTAAGAGTAAATTTGTCATAATTAAGCAGATTTGATTGCACGCCTAAAGATAGGGTGATAAGATTTTACCGGACTAGGGTGAAACCTAATAATGGGATCCATAGATCGAGTTAATTCAACACTAGGTGTTAATTAGAAAGAGATTTCAATTAATAAACCTAGGGTTAGACGTTATTAGTCTCGAGAGAGATAATAATATAACTTAGGGATTTCTGCGGATCAAGTCAAATGAATAAATCATTTGATTCAGAGTCAAATAACAAGTGAAGTCTAGGTGGAATTTTTCTTGGGTATTGTCTTAATCAATCGAATTTTCTCAAAAGCTTTTCCCCAATTTCTATCTGTGCACTCTTAGTTTAGTTAATTAATTTAGGTAAATAGATCTCTTAATTTTTAGGTTAGATAATAAAAAGAAAGTAATTACTAGTACTCTTGGTTCCTTTGGGTTCGACAATTCGGTCTTGCTAAAGCTATACTACTGTTCGATAGGTACACTTGCCTTCATCGTGATAATAGTTAGTTTCAAGAATGATTAATTATAAATATTTAAAACCTGTTGCGAATATCACGTATCAGGGTTCATGTTTGTAAAGTGACCCATGTGTGACATGTTTATTCTTTGATGTTTTATGGAGGAATATGAAGCTTGGATGTGTGTTAAACATCTTTTTCTAGGTGATTTTCATGAAAAACCCCTAAAAGGTCTTTTTTGCAAAATGTGTAAAATATGTGGTAGAAATGTGAAATAATGGAAAAATGTGGGGTGCCAAAAGAGGCAAGAACATTTGGCTAGGCTTGGGTAATGTAGAAAATTCATGGATTTCATCAATAAGCCTAAGGACTAAATCCTAAATAATGTGAAAGGTTAGTGGCAAAACGGTCATTTTGTCTGGGGTGAAATTTAGACTCGAAAAGTATAATGTGAGGTATTAATAATTCATTTTTCTTGTTATAGACCCCGATGATCAAATTTTGGAGGTCAATCGAGGGAAACGAAAGGTTTCGGAATAATCAAATGTGGAACCAACATGAATACCAGGTAAGTTCGAATAACTTTAAGTAAACTATTAATATGACTAATTACATGTGTTATGAATCCATGATATTTGGTTATAATAATGATATGATAATAAATGTCCCGGTTGAAGTGAAAAGGGAAATTTGATGGATAAACCATGGCTTACATGACTTGAGATCCTGCATGTGTTGCAGAAAAAGGATTTAGCCCGGACGGGTAATCCGTTGATCTCAAATATAGAAAGGATCTAGCCCAGACGGGTGTTCCTTGAGTGATCGAGCCTCCTAAAAATATAGGTGCATAATGGATTTAGCCTGGATGGGTAATCTGACTAGGGTCTGAATTTAGCCTGGACTGGTAATTCAGATCTGAGCTCATTACGGGTGTTTGTCGCTACAAGGGATTTAGCCTGTATTAGTAATCCTAACATCACCCTATGAGTTGATATTACGGGGATTTAGCCTAAATTGGTAATCCCAACATCACCCTATGAGTTGATATTACGGGAGAATTAGCCTGGATTGGTAATCCCGCCGTAAGATGTGAGGTTCGCGGGAGTGCGTACTTGAGATGGTCGCTCTTATGACTTGACGATAAATGGATAATCCATCGAGACTTTCGAGAAACTCAATGGGATTAACATGAGATATATAAATGAAAATGTTGAATAATGAGCTCATCTAAGACAAATTTACATGGTGTGTTGTTATGAGACTAACTTGTTAATTGAGTGCATGTGATAAGGAAAACTAATTCATGCTTGCCTAATATGGATGTATGCTAACTAATCGATAAGTTTACCTTCCAATTATTCTATCTTACTAAGCATGTAAATGCTTACCCCTCTTTTTTCCTTGTCTTACAGAGCTTGAGGACTCGTAGAGGTTGGAAAACGGTTGGAGAATCAACACACTAATTCTTGTCTATCTTTGGTATATAGATACTTTTATTTTGTTCAATGGCATGTATAGGCCTTTTTTTTATTTTGTTATATGTGTCATTTGATTAGCCAACATGAAGGCTTATAAAAGTATACGTGTTCACTTGTATATGGCCATGGACATTGGCTCATTTTAATGTAGGTTATGACCTACAAATTTGTGCATGTTTATGTCCAAATGTTCTTGTGATAATTAAATATGGCATATCACAATTAACTATTTGTAATGTGACCAAATCATAAGGGATGGCTAGGTTATAATTGGCAATGAGTTAAGATAATGAGCCAGTCTTAATTGTGTTATAAGACATAGAAGTCCTTAATACAAAAGGGAATAACCTAGCATGTATAAAACCGATGAGATGAGGTTTACATGCAATAAGATATATCAAGGTCATCTAGGATGTATAATTAGGCCTAGTTATGTATTATGGTAATCTATAAGAGTATGGGAATGATAGAGGGTAACCAAAGGCTTGGAAAATAGCCTAACAAGGTCTACATGGGTAGGCACACGGGCGTGTGTCTAGGCCGTGTGTGACACACGGACTGCCCCATAGGCGTGTGATATGGTTGTGTGTCTCCTAGACCTAAAATTTTAAGTCAAAATGCATGGTAGTAAACACACGAGTAGAGACATGACCATGTGTCTCAATCGTGTGGAGGGCACGGCCTAGCACACGGGGTGTGTCTTGGCCGTGTGCCCCTAAATGCATGCTGACGTCATAAACAAAATGTCCAAGTTCTTGGACACGTGTGATCACGTGGGCGTGTCTAGGCCATGTAAGGGACACGGGCATGTGCTCGGCCGTGTGAAAACCCCTGCAAGTTTGAAATAGGAAATAAATTCAATTAATTCTACATAGGTAGGGGACACGGGCGTGTCCCAAAGTACACGGGCGTGTGCATTGTCTCCATACTGGCGTGTGAGACATTAACCTAGAATTTTTTTAAAATTTCCTTAGGTCTTCGATTTAGTCCCAGACCATTTTCAGTGTATGTTTTTGGCCTCGTAGGCCCATAATAGGGAAACTAAGATGTTGTTTGGTTGGGTTCAAACTGGAACAAAATTTTATATCCCGTATTTCCCAAAAATATTTGAGGATATGTCTAGTAATGCCTTATGCCTGTCCCAATTTTGGGAACAGGTAAGGGGTGTTACATTTAATGGTATCAGAGCTACAATTTAGTCGGTTTTAGGACTACCTAGAGTGTATCGAGTTTAGTAATACATTCCATTATATGAACGTTGATAGTGTGACATCTCCTAACTATTTAATCGTCTTTGAATATAGTAAATGTCTTCCAATTAAGCATAAGATGAGTCCGAATGAGCTGAGAGCCATGCTCCAACTTCCGTACAACGAGCTATTTCTAGTAATAGTAAAAGGCCTATGTATGAAGGCCAAGAAGAGGCCAGAGCTGCCTTCTTTGACATGATGGATGAGTGGTTTGGGGATTATTTGAAAAATTGCCCCAATATACCACGACCTCCCCTGCCCCCTAACTGACCTAATGGGGAAGTGCCACGAGGTATGGCACCTGTAAGAATTGGTAAATCCCCTGCAGACAAGCTTAGAAAGTATGGGGCTGAAGAATTTAGGGCTAAGGCTAATGATGATGCTGAACGAGCCGAATTCTGGCTCGAGAATGCTACACGATTATTGGACGAATTATCGTGCATACTTGAGGAGTGTTTAAAGTGTGTTGTATCTCTCCTAAAGGATACTGCATACCACTGGTGGAAGACCGTATCTTTATTGGTACCAAAGGAAAACATTACTTGGAAATTTTTCCAAGCGGAGTTTAAAATGAAATACATCAGTCAAAGGTTCTTGGATTCAAACCGAAAGGAGTTCCTGGAACTCAAACAAGGAAATAAGACTATATCAAAATATGAAAGGGAGTCTGTAAGACTAAGTTAGTATGCGACTAAATGGGTTCAAACAGAGTTAGAAATGTGTAAACACTTCGAGGAAGGTCTAAATGAGGAAATCAAGCTGTTAATTGGGATCCTTGAGATACGAGAGTTTGCTGCATTAGTTGATTGGGCCAAGAAGGCTGAGGAGCTCAATAATGAAAGGAAGCAAGCTAAGAGAGAAGCTTGAGTTTCGAGCAAGAGATCCAGCGGTAAGACACTCTCATTTTCTACAGAGAAATTATGGAGCCAACGTGAACACTCCACTTCATCGGTAGGATATTCAGGTAGAGCGAGAAGCTCCAAACGGCGTAACCAAAAGTCTTCTTCCCCGATGGTGACTAGCGTGGGGATCGTAGATGACCAAAAGCCGAAGTGTATAAGTCGCAATAAATTTTACTTTAGAGAGTGCCGAATGAAGAGTGGTGTGTGCTTTAGATATGGTTCTCTTGACCACTTCCTCAAAGATTGCCCATAGCGAACTGATAAAGAGATGGAACTAGTCCCGAAGTTGAGTACTCCTACACCACGAGGTAGACCTTTGAGATATCCTGGAAGTGCTAGTGGCAATTGAGTTACGGCCAAAGACACTACGAAATCAGAGGCTCGAGCCCCCGGCAAGAACGTATGCAATACGCGCTCGAGAGGAAGCCTTTGCTCCTGACGTCATCACGGGTACTTTTCTCTTTTTAATACTTGTGTTGTTGCATTAATTGATCTGGGATTGACGAATTCATACATTTGCATGAGATTGGTGTCTAGTATGAATATATCCATTAAACTTACATAATTTATAATCAGAGTGTCGAACCCATTAGGCAAGTCAGTCTTAGCCGATAAAGTCTGTAAGAATTGTCCTTTGATGATTCAGGGTCATTATTTTCCGACTAACCTTATGTTATTGCCATTTGATGAGTTTGATGTAATACTTGGCATGGATTGGTTAGCCCTGCATGGTGTAATTGTAAATTGTGGTAGTAAGTATATTGAACTAAAGTGCCTAGATGGTGAGATTCTACGGGTTGATTCAAGAGAGTTGGATACTCTGCTGGTTATAAATACATCAATAGCTATTCAAAGACGTATGAGAAAGGGGTACAAAGCCTACCTTGCTTTTCTATTGAACACTAAGGAAACGGAGTTGAAGATTGAGTCCGTAACAATAGTAAGTGAATATTCAGATGCGTTCCCAGAAGAATTACTCGGACTACCTCCTGATAGAGAGATAGAGTTTCGTATTGAACTAGTTCCAGGAACATCTCCTATTTCTATTGCTCTGTATAAGATGGCACCAACTGACCTGAAAGAGTTAAAAGCACAGTTGCAAAAGCTGATGGATAAAGGTTTTGCAAGGCCAAGTGTTTCACCTTGGGGTGCTCCCGTATTATTTGTAAAGAAGAAAGATGGTTCGATGAGGCTATGTATAGATTATCGACAACTGAACAAGGTAACTATTAGGAATAAGTATCCTTTGCCAAGGATCGATGATTTGTTTGACCAGTTGAAGGGAGCCACTGTATTCTCTAAGATAGACCTAAGATCCAGTTACTATCAATTGCGAGTTAAGGAGTCAGACATACCTAAAACAGCTTTCAGAACAAGGTATGGCCACTATGAATTTCTTGTCATGCCATTTGGGTTAACAAATGCACCGGCTGTATTTATGGACCTAATGAATAGGATATTTAAGCCATACTTGGACAAGTTCGTCGTTGTGTTCATTGACGACATTTTGATTTATTCTAGGGATGAGATAGAGCATGCAAAGCATCTGAGGACTATGTTGTAGACCTTACGGGAAAAGCAATTGTATGCAAAGTTTAGCAAGAGTGAATTTTGGCTCCAAGAAGTAGGGTTTTGGGTCATATAGTTTTGGGTGATGACATCCGAGTTGATCCAAGTAAGATCTCTGCCATCGTTGAATGGAAACCACCTAAAAATGTAACCGAGGTTAGAAGCTTTTTGGGCTTAGCCGATTACTACTGAAGATTTGTGAAAGGATTCTCCATGATAGCGACTCCAATAACGAGGTTGCTACAGAAAGACATTATGTTTGAATGGACAGAGAAGTGTCAGTAGAGTTTCGAAAAGTTGAAGACATTACTGACTGAAGCTCCAGTTTTAGTATTGCCTGAGCCGGGAAAAGAGTTTGTGGTCTACAGTGATGCATCCTTAAATGGACTAGGTTGTATACTTATGTAAGATGGCAAGGTGATAGCCTATGCTTCACCGGCAGTTGCGCTCATACGAGAAGAATTATCCGACGCATGACTTAGAACTTTCCGCCATTGTTTTTGCCTTAAAAATCTGGAGGCATTACTTATATGGTGAGATTTGTCATATATTCACAAACCACAAGATTTTGAAGTATTTGATGACTCAAAAAGAATTGAATCTGAGACAACGGAGATGGTTAGAATTAATTAAAGATTACGAGCTGATCATTGATTATCATCTGGGAAAGGCGAATGTGGTTGCCGACGCATTAAGTAGAAAATCTTTGCTTGCATTGAGGGCCATGAATTCTCGATTGGCATTGTTTGATGATGGCTCGGTTTTGGCAGAGCTAAGGGCTAGGCCGACATTTCTTTAGGAAATTTATGATGCTCAGACTAATAATAATGACCTGCAAGCCAAAAGAACCCAATGTGCGATGGGTATCGAATCAGATTTTCAGATCGGATTTGATGGATGTTTGATGTTCAGAGATAGAGTTTGTGTATTGAGGAACGATGAAATTATTCAGAAAATCTTGCAAGGGGCAGGTGATAGCCATTTGTCTATTCATCTTGGAAGTACCAAAATGTACAATGATTTAAAGAAAATGTACTAGTGGAACGGCATTAAAAGAGACATCTCCAAATTTGTATCAAAATGCTTGATATGCTAGCTAGTCAAGGTGGAACATCAAGTACCTTCAGGTTTACTACAGCTTGTGATGGTCCCCGAATGGAAGTGGGACAGAATTACTATGGACATCAAAAAAGAAAGATGCTATATGGGTTGTGTTGGATAAGTTGACAAAGTCGGCACATTTCTTCCCGGTGAGGATAGATTACTCTCTTGACAAGTTGGCCAACTTGTATATATCTGAGATTGTGAGATTACAAGGGGTACCTGTAATATCTTGATTTTGGGCCTAGTCGGAATAGCGGTTTCGTGACCACAAAATGTGAGAAAGAAATAATTATTTTATGATTATTTTGAGGTCTATGATATGATTGCATGATTGTGTGAAAATTTCGTGAAGAAATTTTATGCATAAAGTGCTTAAATTGAAATTAGGGACTAAATCGAATAATTTGTAAAACTTGCATTCTAGAAGTTTCTAGTATGAAATTGTTTTGAAATATTAATTAGGAGGTCTTAAATAGCAATTTTACCAATTTCTAAGTCTATGGACAAAAATTGGACATGGATGGAATTTTTGGAAAGTTTAGTAGTAAGGGCATTTTGGTCATTTAGGGGTAAAATGAATTAAAATACAAAATTAAAAGCCAAGTTTGCTCATCTTCAACCCCATGGCCGAATATAGCAAGGCGAAACCATGGCTAGGGTTTTTCAAGCTTCCAAGCTCGATTGTAAGTCCGTTCTAGCCTCGTTTTTAATTATTTTTACGTTTTTGGAGTTCCAGTAGCTCGATTAAGCTTATGCTAGCAATAATTTAACCTAGGGTTTATATTTGGAAAAATACCCATAGTTCAAATTTGTGTATTTTGGTGTTTTATGATAGAATATCAGGTTTTAAATTATGTTAGACAACTTGTGCTACTCGGTTTTAAATGAAAATGAGCAAAAGGGCTTAATCGGTAAAAATACCTAATAGTCATAAGTACATGTTAGAGTGAGAATTTGATGTTTCCATAGAAGGGAAAAATGATCAGCATGTCATAAAACATAAGAAAATAGGCTGAAGTTTAATTTACGAGCTTTGGGGAAAAAGTGTAAATATGCAAAAGTTTAGGGGCAAAATTGTAATTTTTCCAAAATATGATTTTGGGTCAATTTGAATAATGTGAGTCCTAATTAGACTATATTTTAAATGATAGAGCAAGGAAAACTGAGATTCGGGCTAAAATGGGGAAAATACCAAGTTGTGGACGAAATGGTAAAAGTAGCCATTTTCGCATACGACGTAAGTTCATATGTAAATGTTGGTAACATAGTTATTATTTTAAATGTTTTAATGTTATTTAAATGATATGATAATTATTATGAAATATTATACTTGTGATAATTGTTTGATAATATGTCAAATTATGTGATATACTTGGAAAATGTGAAATACTACCGAGTATCGGTATCGGCATTCCGTAGAAGATGGTTGAGACACATGATTGGGAAAAAGGTCCCGTTGAACCTTAGGAATGGATTAGGATATAAGTGACATGCCACTGGGATATTTGGGCATCCGAACTCGTTGAGTTGAGTCCGAGTTCACTTATGGATGCGAATGTCCGAACTCGTTGGGTTGAGTCCGAGTTCGTGAGATGTAACTAGGCATCCGAGCTCGTTGAGTTGAGTCCGAGTTCACTTATGGACGCGAACGCCCGAGCTCATTGAGTTGAGTCCGAGTTCACTTATGGGCGGGTTACATGGTAGCTTGGCTATATATGTGGCCCTTATGTGCAAACTTTCCATGTATCCGAATTATATTCCGATGTGTTCAACGGGTAAAGTTCTACTGAAATGGAGGAATACTCAAGATGAAAGGGACGTATTAGTAAGTGTTGTGAAATGGGTACTTTGAACAGGTATGTACTTAACCCTCGGGTTGAAAAATCGATATAACAACAATATGGTAAGATGATAAATGAAAATGTGATATGAATGTCTTGGGGATGATTATGCAAATGATGTTTTATGTTTGCTTATATGGTTATGTTACTTGCTATTTGCATGTGAACTTATTAAGCATTTATGCTTACTCCCCCATTTTCATTCGTTGTAGTTTTGACAAGCCAGCTCGGAAATCGGGAACGGTCGGAGGCTCGCGCAACTATCCGTATACCATCTTGGCATAATGGCTTGTATATTTTGAGTGTGACATGTATAGCATTATAATCATTTTGTATATATGGTCTTATGATATGGTTATTGATTGGTATGGAAATGCTTGGTAATGATTAGACATTGGAATGGCTAATCATGATCATATTTGGTGTTATGTATGTCAAATTGCTAGCTAATCCATGGAAACCATGAAATAGGTAAAATTTACCATAAAATAGATTCAGACAGCAGTAGTGACGTGAATTTGAAAAATCACTAAAAATATTAGAAATGGAATTAAATAATGAATAAGTGATGGAATCGAAGCTTGATGAGTCTATTTTCGTATGGAAGAAGCGAAACAGGTATATGAGCTATATTTTATGAGATGTTTAAATTTTTGTGAAACAGGGCCAGAGCGATTTCCGGATCCCCTGTTCTGACTTTGGAAATTCACCATAAATTTTACAAAGATAATTAGAAGTCATGCTTTATATGTACAGATTCCTTGCTGATTCTAGTTTTATTAGAGACAAACGACATAGTCATTGAAGCTCTGTACAAGAAGATATCTAATTCGAAACACATAGAGGTCAGAGTAGTTGAACCCTGAAACAGGGTAGAATTTAACTAATAAACTGTACTAATTGGCCTGACCAAAAAATTCTATAAAAAAATTAGTAAATAGATATATGAGTCTAGTTTTAGGAAAAATTTACGGAATTGGATTTTTCATTTCAGAACTCGAGATATGAATTTTTAAGCGACTGTGACGCAGATTGCTAGCTTGACTGGAAATTTTAAAATGAATTGTATGAGCTATTTAAGTAATGAATTAAGTCCGTTAACACCTCGTGTTTGACTCCGGCAACGGTCTCGGGTATGAGGCATTACATTTAGTGGTATCAGAGTAGGTTTAGTAGGTTCTCGGGCTAACCTAGCATGTGTAAAAGTTTAGCTATACATGCCACTGATCTGTGATAGTGTGATGTCTTCCGACGCGTATAAGTACCGTCTTATTTAGACAGAGTACTCTCCAACTGAGCTGCGCTGACCATGTTCAATGTTATGTGAAGGTATTTGAGTAAAATTATGATTATGATAAGTCTCGGTTCAGAAAAGTATGAATAAAGGTTTATGATACATATGTGATAAATATTCATATTTGCTTGATGCTCATATGATGTAGTGTATATGGCTTACTTGATAAGATGAACGGAATAAATAGAAAGTAGTAGAGGTATGAATAAAGGTCATAATATTATGATACGAGTGAAAATGTCCTTGTATTGATTTGGACGTCGAATGTTGATAAATGTTAATGATATATAATTTTTATGAGATAAAGGATTATAATGAAATGAACTTATCTATGTTAAATTGTTGGACTGAATTATATGATTGTAATGATATGTACATGATGATGCACGAAATGAAAGTTGTGATTGTGATGCAAATATCTATGTTTGTTTGGCCTTATATAATGTCATGAGCATGAATTAATTTAATTAAATGAATGGATGAGTAAAGCTGTCTAGAAAACATAGAATGTATGCATAAGTATATTGTCTAAATAGGACAATAGGAAAATTGGTGTAAGCCAACATGAATGAATGACATGATTTTGATGATGTTACTATGATGATGGAAGTTGTGTCATATGTGTATGTATAAGAAAGTCGAGTCAGAGGTCCTACAACCCCTCCCCCTTACCGAAGTGGTACTTATAATGGAATTTCATGAGATTTGTATTGAATAAGTTTCCGGTTGAGAACCCAAAGAGTTCAGTGATAGAATAATTATAAGTATGATCAGAGATTGAAAATGAGATGATAAGTAAAGTCAGAGCCAGTAAAGTATCGGATTGACGTAAAGATTATTAGAGTTATGCACTGTCCCAGTTAGAAAAGGAATTCTCTTTGGTAAATCGAATTACTCAGGTGCAAGGTCGAGAAAAGTGTAAATCGAAATTTATTCAAAACTGGCCTTCTTTAGTGAATAGTTTAATATGAAATTTGTGACGGCAGAACTTGTAACACCCCGAACCCGAAACCGACACCGGAGTCGAACACGAGGTGTTAACTGACTTTAACCCCTTATAAAATTTATTTTCCAGACACTGCCCAATCTGTGTACTAGTCGTTTTAAAAATCATATCTTGAGTTTCGTAACTCGAAAGTCAGTTTTGTAATTTTTTCCAGAAACTAGATTCATGTTCCCATCTATATATTTTTTTCTAGAATTTTTGGTCGGGCCAATTAGTACAGTTTATTAGTCAAAGTCTCCCATGTTGCAGGGGTCGACTACACTGACCTTTGCCCATTACGACTTGGATATCTCCCTGCACGGGGCTTCAATACTGATGCCGTTTGTTTCTATGAAAACTAGACTAATAGAGGAATCTATACATATATGGTACGACCCCTAATTATCTCTGGTTAATTTATAATGAATTTCCAAAGTCGGAGCAGGGAATCCAGAAACCGTTCTGGCCCTGTCCCACAAAAATCTGATTATCTCTTAATATACTGCCCATATGATCTTTTCGTTACTTCCTCATGAAAACAGACTCATCGAGCTTCGATTACATAATTTATTCATCAATTAATTCCACTCCTACTATTTTTAGTGATTTTTCAATCTCATGACACTGCTGCTGCCAGCATCTGTTACGAAAGTAACTAGGTCCATTTCATGCCTACCCTTGATCCAACTCAATCGAACATTCGTGCCATTTTCGCATGGCTTAAAGTTTACATGCCAAAGTTCAAACACAACGTAATAGCTTATACATGCCAAAATGTTCTTCTAAGCCAACTAAGAAGAAAGTACCAAAACTTGCTATCCGGTGTGATGACTTCGATGACGGCCCGATCACGCAAAAAGAGATGTGTCCAAGAAACCTAGAATAGGTGACAAGGAAACACCGAGTGAGTTTATAACTCAGTAAGTCATAAGCTATGCACTACCATCCATCAATAACATTATCACAAGAGAAAACAAAATGGAACGAGGCTAATTACTCCATCCATTCCGAACCATACCATAGTTCCTCCAACCTATCGATTCAATTTCATATCAATTCATGCATTCACATTCCATATACTCATCAATAGGACATTGAAGCATTTTCATAAATCAATTTATTTTCGTTACAATCAAACGACTAAACGGCCTTTCACCCATCCTACGATAAATTTTATGTACGTGACTTCAAGTATAGTTGTCACATAGGTTCAAACTTACCGAGCTCAACACCAAGTATAAGCATAGCACCTATTAGCCATGTACTCAAGACACTTACCCGATCCGCTGTCCGCGATCGACTCAATAGTGTCGCACACATAGTGTCCATAATGATTCATGAATGCATATTGAGTCCGCACACTCAGTGCTATATAATCAACTCGCACACTTAGTGCTACGTAATCAAATCGCACACTTAGTGCTACATAGTCAAACTCGCACACTTAGTGCCGCATGGTCAATTCGCACACTTAGTGCATCATATTCATTTCGCACACTTAGTGCAACATAGTCAAATCGCACACTTAGTGCTGTACAATTTAATCCCGCGCACTTAGCGCCAATCTCATGGTCATAAATGGTTATACCCGCACGTTTAGTGCCGAGATCAACAACTCAGTACATCTTACCTCTTTTCTTTTCATTCAACAATTTCATCATCACATACGTACATGCATATATATATATATGTATATTTATTCATTCCATTCAGCATCAATACATAAAC
This sequence comes from Gossypium hirsutum, assembly GCF_007990345.1. Lineage (NCBI taxonomy): Eukaryota > Viridiplantae > Streptophyta > Magnoliopsida > Malvales > Malvaceae > Gossypium > Gossypium hirsutum. Next base: position 93,096,424 of record NC_053428.1, on the reverse strand, counting down.
ATTATGACCATTTGAAATAATACCAACTACATGCTTAATGACTTACCTTGTGTTGGGTAAGACGGTTCCAACTCGACTACTCAGTGATCTTTTCTTTGCCTTTATCGGATCTAGTTCCCTTTTGCTCTTGAGCTTAAGTTCAACAAAATTTAAAATAGTCATTAATCGACTATTCAAGTATTACTTTCAGAATAATATATATATTGATTTGACCTTCACACACATAGATTATAGTAAGCTTTATAATAGTCAATAAATAACTCATTGGCAAATTTTCATTAATGTTTACAACAAAATCACATATTCACTACGAGCTGTTTTCCCGAGCAGTAGTCGCTAAATTGTTTATAACTGGAGCTACAAAACTCCAAATCACTAGCCGTTAATTTTCCCTGAATACAGACTCGTATATCTTCCATCCATAAAATTTTCAGAATTTTTGGCTTGGCCAATCAATACCAGATTTTTCTTAAAGTTTCCCCTGTTTCACTGTTTGACTATTCTGACCACTCTTCACTACGAATCAAATTTCTCATTTTACAGAATTCAAAATGTGTTGTATTTGATCTCATTTGAAACTAGACTCATTAAGGAGTCTAAGCATATAAATTTTATCTTATAATCATTTTTGTACAATTTATAATGATTTCCTAAAAACAGAACAGGGAATCTAGTAGTCATTTTGACTCAGCCCCACAATACTTCAAATATCTCAAGATCGGTAACTCTTTTGTTTTTATAGTTTCTTTTGTAAGAAAATAGACTCTTCAAGCTTTAATGGCATAATTCACTCAGCTTCTAATTCAACTCCTACAAATTATGGCGATTTTCCAAAATCACCTTACTGCTGCTGTCCCCAAACAGATTATTACCAAATCAAATACTAACATTAGCATTTCACCTTAATAGCTAGCTTACCAAGCCTTAATTTAACATATTAATCTTTAACATATCTTTCACTTTTCATCAACAACTATCAAAAAGCTCAAGCACTCATCAATGGCAAAACACAAAATCATCATCAATCCACAAAATTGAACCATGGGTTTTTAGAACTCAAGTCAACTACTAAAACATGCATGCATCTCAAGAACAACATCAAACATACCTTAGTCTAGCAAACCACCATAGCCGATTTTCTCAAGCTCTTCCCCTTCCTTTCTTTCCTCTATTCGGCCAAAGGTGTTCAAGAATGAACACATTTTTTTTTGTTTTCTTTCCTCAACTCACGGCAACAAGGGGGGGTATGGATGAGACCATTTTTTTTCATCACCCTTCCTTTTCATTGTTTAATTACCATGCTCTTTATTTTATTTTTCTTAGCATACATCACTAGCATAACATGTTGGTGACATGTTTCCACCCATAGCATGGCCAGCCACTATGCTTTAATTTGGCTAATTTGACATGCAAGGACAAACACTTTCCCACATATATTAATGGGCCACTTGAACACTTGCCTAGCATATTTCTAAATTGTCTCACATAAGTCCCTACTAATAAATTCCACATACACTGACCAAATTAAAGTATGGAACTATCACACAAGCATTTACGCACATCATAAACACAGAATATAATCTTTAATTATTTATAAGACTCGGTTTTGTGGTCCCGAAACCACTTCCCGACTAGGGTCAATTTTGGGCTGTCACAGAACTAGTTGGGGAAATGATAATTGAAATGTGAACTATCTGAGTGTGACAATTATGACTGGACAGATTTAGCAGTCTCTTTTGAGATGTTCTATGTGTTTACCCGTTCTCAAAATATTTCTATGGCTATTGATCTTCTGAAGAAATTCTTGTTATATGGGAATGTCTTCTAATTCTGGTGTTGGATGAAAGCATTGGTAGTCTGACTGGTTTATAATTTATATTGCTCTATTTTATCGGGTATTCTATTTCATTTCGTCTGATAAGAATTGATGAGAGAATACGTATGATATTATGATTCTGTTTCTTCTACTTGATGCTTCATCTGATATATATGTATGGGAAGATATATTGATCTTGTTATATTTGATTTCAGTAGGATTAAATGATGTTTTCTTCTGGACTTTCTTTCTTTGAAGAATTATCGGGGTATTCCGTATTTTCTTTATGAGTTTGGTTTTCGATTCTCCAGCATAGTATCGTATCTTGGGTTTCTTTATCCTGGAGCTTTTTATTTTGGATTTATTTATTCCGGGTTTCTCTATCTTGGATTTCTTTATTCGGTTTTCTTATTATCTTTGTTCCATAATTTGTCAATTACGACTCATGTTCGAAGTGGGTTCTTCAGCTCGTGATAATCATGTCAAATATGACTATACTTCTAATTTGGTCTTGGTAATGTGGTGATTTTAGTATTGGGATTTTTTCTAATTTCTGTGTAAGGATTTGACATCGGTAAAGGCATAGGTGATAAAAGCGCGAGTTTCAGTCAGTATGGTAAATTATTTATTTGAAAGATTTCATGTGACAATTATGTCAGGATTATTTTTTCCCAAGTCTGATAATAGAATTTCATTTTGTACGGATAAAAGAGTAAATAGTTTGAACGAGAAGTGTATATTTATTAGAAAGAGTTGGATATTAGTTTAAGTCACTACGAATGATAAGGTTTCCATCTTGTGAAAGCTGAAAAGTTTATTACATGTTGACAGAGTTCGGATAGATGAGAATATTGGTAACCGAAGTGTCTGAACTAGACTAGTCTATATTGAGCAAAGACTTCCTGACTTTCAGTAATGTACCGTTGTATGGATTGTGATGTGTTTCACGACAGTGAGGTAATGTGATAGTTTAGAGCTTTCGATGTTACATAAAATTGGAGTTGTTAAAAAGGTTAAAGCCGAGCATTGGAATCTATCAAAATTATCATTGTCAGTGTTGATATTGGGATGGAAATGAGAAGGATTATTCTTAAGGCCATATCATAATTAATTCCATGGCGGAAAGAGGAAAATGTGATGTATCCTATTGTTAAATGTTTGGCGAGATCTATAAATCATATCTGTATTGAATGAATTCCTACTCATCAGATTCATGGAATTTTAGGTCTCTTTGATTGTTGGATTTCTTGGCATTCTGGTCTCCATTAATCAAGTTAAGATCCAAGTTTTATGTCATGATATCACGGGAAACTGTGAAGGGTTGAAAATTTAAGAACAGTTGAGAGTTGAGACTGTAAGCTTTTAGATCATATGAGAAATTGAAGAGATGTATTGGAGGTACAGTCTAAGTGCAAGTTCTTCGGCACCGAATATGAGATTAAAAGTGAAGACCACTTTTCTGGTAAGATTTTCGGGGACGAAAATCCCTGAAGGGGGGAGAGTTGTAATATCCTGATTTTGGGCCTAGTCGGAATAGCAGTTTCGTGACCACAAAATCCGAGATGGAAATAATTATTTTATGATTATTTTGAGGTCTATGATATGATTGCATGATTGTGTGAAAATTTCGTGAAGAAATTTTATGCATAAAGTGCTTAAATTGAAATTAGGGACTAAATCGAATAATTTGTAAAACTTGCATTCTAGAAGTTTCTAGTATGAAATTGTTTTGAAATATTAATTAGGAGGTCTTAAATAGAAATTTTACCAATTTCTAAGTCTATGGACAAAAATTGGACATGGATGGAATTTTTGGAAAGTTTAGTAGTAAGGGCATTTTGGTCATTTAGGGGTAAAATGAATTAAAATACAAAATTAAAAGCCAATTTTGCTCATCTTCAACCCCATGGCCGAATATAGCAAGGAGAAACCATGCCTAGGATTTTTCAAGCTTCCAAGCTCGATTGTAAGTTCGTTCTAGCCTCGTTTTTAATGATTTTTATGTTTTTGGAGTCCCGGTAGCTCGATTAAGCTTATGCTAGCAATAATTTAACCTAGGGTTTATATTTGGAAAAATACCCATAGGTGAAATTTGTGTATTTTGGTGTTTTATGATAGAATATGAGGTTTTAAATTATGGTAGACAACTTGTGCTACTCAGTTTTAAGTGAAAACGAGCAAAAGGGCTTAATCGGTAAAAATACCTAATAGTCATAAGTACATGTTAGAGTGAGAATTTGATGTTGCCATAGAAGGGGAAAATGATCAGCATGTCATAAAACATAAGAAAATAGGCTGAAGTTTAATTTACGAGCTTTGGGGAAAAGTGTAAATATGCAAAAGTTTAGGGGCAAAATTGTAATTTTTCCAAAATATGATTTTGGGTCAATTTGAATAATGTGAGTCCTAATTAGACTATATTTTAAATGATAGAGCAAGGAAAACTGAAATTTGGGCTAAAATGGGGAAAATACCAAGTTGTAGACGAAATGGTAAAAGTAGCCATTTTCGCATACGAGGTAAGTTCATATGTAAATGTTGGTAACATAGTTATTATTTTTAATGTTTTAATGTTATTTAAATGATATGATAATTATTATGAAATATTATACTTGTGATAATTGTTTGATAATATGTCAAATTATGTGATATACTTGGAAAATGTGAAATACTACCGAGTATCGGTATCGGCATTCCGTAGAAGATGGTTGAGACACATGATTGGGAAAAAGGTCCCGTTGAACCTTAGGAATGGATTAGGATACAAGTGACATGTCACTGGGATATTTGGGCATCCGAACCCGTTGAGTTGAGTTTGAGTTCACTTATGGATGCGAATGTCAGAACTCGTTGGGTTGAGTCCGAGTTCGTGAGATGTAACTAGGCATCCGAGCTCGTTGAGTTGAGTCCGAGTTAACTTATGGATGCGAACGCCCGAGCTCATTGAGTTGACTCCGAGTTCACTTATGGGCGGGTTACATGGTAGCTTGGCTACATATGTGGCACTTATGTGCAAACTTTCCATGTATCCGAATTATATTCCGATGTGTTCAACGGGTAAAGTTCTACTGAAATGGAGGAATACTCAAGATGAAAGGGACGTATTGGTAAGTGTTGTGAAATGGGTACTTTGACCAGGTATGTACTTAACCCTCGGGTTAAAAAATCGATATAACAACAATATGGTAAGATGATAAATGAAAATGTGATATGAATGTCTTGGTGATGATTATGCAAATGATGTTTTATGTTTGCTTATATGGTTATGTTACTTGCTATTTGCATGTGATCGGAAATCGGGAACTGTAACGCCCACAAGCCTGAAATCGTCGCTGGAGTCGAGCTTGAGGGGTTACCAAACATAATTTATCAAATTAAGAACTTCAAATCATTTGTTTCTACATTCACAACTTTCTAACTACCCGTGTCACAGTTACAAGAAAAATCATATCTCGATTTAAGAAACTCGAAATCAAGATCCGTAAATTTTCCCAAAATCTAGACTCATATATCTATTTACTAATATTTTTCTAGAATTTTTGGTTGGGCCAATTAGTACAGTTTATTAGGTAAAGTCTCCCCTGTTTCAGAGTTCGACTGCTCTGACCTCTGTGTATTACGAATCAGATATATCTCTATAAAAAATTTCAATGACTATGAGGTTTGTTTCTATTAAAACTAGACTCAATAAGGAATTTGTACATATAAATAACAACTTCTAATTATTTTAGTAAAATTTATTATAAATTTTTAAATTCAAAACAGGGGATCTAGAAATCACTCTGGCCCTGTTTCGCAAAAGTTTAAATATCTCATAAAATATAATTTATATTCCTTTTTTTTGTTCAATCCATATGAAAATAGACTCATTAATCTTCAATTTCATAACTTAATCATCATTTATTTCCATTTATACTATGTTTAGTGATTTTTCAAATTCATGTCATTGCTGCAGCAATATTCTGTTTTAAGGCTAATTTCATCTTTTCATGAGTTGTTATGAACTAGATAACCTATTAAACTTCCATTATATCAAACATGATCTAAATTTAACCATCACCATGACTTATCAATATCAAACATTTTCTCAACCAATCATTGCCATATCATAAAATTATTTACACAAAAAAAGTATATTGCTATACATGCCATACTTAAGTTTTACAAGCCATTTACCAAGATAAAAGTCCTTTGGATAGTGTGATCGAACCTTCGACCCGTCCCGATTCCCGAGCTGGCTTGTTCAAAACTACAGTAAATAAAGAGGAGGGAGTAAGCATAAGTGCTTAGTAAGTTCATATGTAAATAACAAGTAACATAACAATACAAATATACCAAACAACTTTAGCATGGTATCAGCAAAACATATGTCATATTTCTAAACATCATTCATCATCTTACCACCTTATCGTTGTTGTATCTATTTTCAACCCGAGGGTTAAGAACATACCTGTCCAAAGTGTCCATTTCACAACACTTACCAAAACGTCACTTGCATCTTAAGTGTTCTTCCATTTCACTAGAAATTTCACCCGTTGAACACATCGGAATACAACTCGGATACACGGATAATTTGCACATAAGTGCCTCATATGTAATCAAGAAATCATGTAACCCGCCCCTAAGTGAACTCGGACTCAACTCAATGAGCTCGGGCATTCGCATCCATAAGTGAACTCGGACTCAACTCAACGAGTTCGGATGCCTAGGTACATCTCACGAACTCGGACTCAACTCAACGAGTTCGGACATTCGCATCCATAAGTGAACTCGGACTCAACTCAACGAGTTCGGATGCTCAACCATCCTAGTGACATGTCACTTGTATCCTAATCTATTCCTAAGGTTCAAACGGGCTTTTTCCCTCGATCTCACATTTGCCGTCTTCCATGGAATCTCGGAACCGATACTCGGTAGCAATTCATATTTATCAAGTAGTAAACATAATTTGCATATTACTCAACATTAACCACAAAGCATAATATTTCACGATTAAAAATCAGCATATCATATAATTAACATTAATAACTTAAAAATAACAATTATGCTACATTATTTACACATGAACTTACCTTGGTACCAAAATATAAAGATTTTGCAATTTAGTCCACAATCTTTTCTTTTCCTCGATCACGACTTGAATCTCGTTTTTCTTGATCTATAATACCAAATTTATCTTATTTAATACATACATTTATCAAAACAGCATTTAATACGAACTTTAAAAAAATTACACTTTTGCCCCTAAACTTTTGCATAATTACACTTTTGCCCCTAGGCTCAGGAATTAAACTTTATTCCTTATTCTTATGTTTTATAACATGCTGATCACTTTTCCCTTCTATGGCAACATCAAATTTTCTCTCTAACATATACTTGTGACTATTAGGTATTTTTGCCGATTAAGCCCTTTTACTCGTTTTCACTCAAAACCGAGTAGCACAAGTTGTCTAACATAATTTAAAACCCCATATTCTATCATAAAACATCAAAATACACAAATTTCACCTATGGGTATTTTTCCAAATATAAACCCTAGGTTGAATTATTGCTAGCATAAGCTTAATCGAGCTTCCGAGATTCCAAAAACGTAAAGAACATTAAAAACGGGGCATGGAATCACTTACTATAGAGCTTGGAAGCTTGAAACAAACCCTAGCTATGGAGAACCCTTGAAATTTCGGCCTAATGAAGAAGATGGACAAAAATTGGCTTTTAATTTTGTTTTTAATTCATTTTAATAACTAAATGACCAAAATACCCTTACTACTAAACTTTCCAAAAATTCCTTCCATGTCCTAATTTTGTCCATGAACTTAAAATTGGTCAAATTGCTATTTAAGACCTCCTCATTAATATTCCAAAACAATTTCATACTAAAAACTTCTAGAATGTAAGTTTTGCAACTTATTCGATTTAGTCCCTACTTTCAATTTAAGCACTTTAGGCATAGAATTTCATCACGAAATTTTCACACAATCATTCAATCATATCATAATCATCAAAATAATTATAAAATAATTATTTCTATCTCGGATTTGTGGTCACGAAACCACTATTTTGATTAAACCCTAATTCAGGATATTACAACTCTCCCCCCCCTTTTTAGGATTTTCGTCCTCGAAAATCTTACCGGTAAATAGGTGTGGGTATTGGTTTCTCATAGTTTCTTCAGGTTCCCATGTAGTCTCTTCTACCCCATGCTTTTTCCACAACACTTTCACAAGTGCAACACTTTTATTTCTTAGTTGTTTGACTTCTCGAGCTAAAATCTTAATTGGTTCTTCTTCATAAGTCATATCCGGTCGCAGTTTAATTTCTGTCGGTGAAATTATATGTGAAGGATCCGAACGATACCGGCGTAACATAGATACGTGAAACACATCATGAATCTTCTCTAATTCGGGTGGTAACGCTAGCCGATATGCTACCGGTCCAACTTTTTCAATTATTTCATACGGTCTAATAAAACGCGGACTTAACTTGCCCTTTCGTCCAAATCTAAGGACTTTCTTCCATGGAGACACTTTCAAAAATACCTTATCACCAACTTGAAACTCCATTTCTTTTCGTTTCAAATCCGCATAAGATTTCTGTCTATCTGAAGCAACTTTCAAACAATCTCGAATCACTTTCACCTTTTCTTCGGTTTCTTTTATTAAATCAACTCCATAAATCTGATTTTCCTTGAGTTCAGTCCAATACAATGGCGTCCGACATTTACGACCATATAATGCTTCATAAGGTGCCATCTTCAAACTCGTCTGATAACTATTATTATAAGCAAATTCTACCAATGGTAAGTACCTTTCCCAACTATATTGAAATTCCAATATGCAACATCTGAGCATGTCTTCAAGAATCTGAATTACTCTCTCTGATTGTCCATCAGTTTGTGGATGAAAGGCAGTGCTGAAATTTAACTTTGTACCTAATGCCTCTTGCAACTTTTGCCAAAACCGTGAGGTAAACCTCGGATCTCTATCCAAAATGATTGACAAAGGTATCCCATAAAGTCTAACAATCTCTCGGATATACAATTCAGCCAACTTATTAAGAGAATAATCTGTACGTACCGGAATAAAATGAGCCGATTTAGTCAGTCTATCAACTATTGCCCAGATGGCATTTTTCTTCCCTAGAGTTAACGGCAACCCTGATATAAAATCCATAGTAATCCGATCCCATTTCCATTCAGAAACCATAATAGGCTGAAGTAATCCCGAAGGTACCTGGTGTTCAGCTTTCACTTGTTGACAAACTAAGCACTTTGATACAAACTCGAAAATATCTCTTTTCATTCCACTCCACCAGTACATTTTCTTTAAGTCATTATACATCTTCGTACTGCCCGGATGAACCGCCAAACAACTATTATGTGCTTCATGCAAAATCTTTTGAATCAACTCATCATTTTTCAGTACACAAATCCAATTTTTAAACATCAAACAACCATCAGAACCGATTCTGAAATCTGATCCCGTATTAGCTTCACACTGTCTTCTCTTGGCTAGCAAATCTTGATCATTTTTCTGAGCTTCAAAAATCTCTTGTAAAAACATCGGTCTTGCTCTTAACTTTGCTAGAATCGAACCGTCATCTGAAATTTTCAACTGAACGTTCATAACTCTCAAAGCAAACAACAACTTTCTGCTTAAAGCATCGGCAACCACATTCGCTTTTCCCGGATGATAATCAATAACAAGCTCGTAATCTTTCAATAACTCCAACCATCTTCGCTGTCTCAAATTCAAGTCTTTTTGTGACATCAAGTATTTAAGACTTTTGTGATCGGTATATACTCGGCACTTTTCACCATACAAATAATGTTGCCAAATCTTCAAAGCAAATACCACCGCAGCCAATTCCAAATCGTGAGTAGGATAATTCTTCTCATGAGGTTTTAACTGTCTCGAAGCATAAGCCACCACTTTTCCTTCTTGCATGAGTACACACCCCAAACCATTTAGAGAAGCATCACTATACACCACAAATTCTTTACCTGATTCGGGTTGCATCAACACTGGTGGTTCAGTTAATAACTTTTTCAATTCTTCGAAACTCTGTTGACATTCTTCCGTCCATTCAAATTTAACATCCTTTCGGAGTAGTCTAGTCATAGGAGCAGCAATTATAGAAAATTCATTTACGAACCGCCGATAATACCCAGCGAGCCCCAAGAAACTTCTAACTTCAGTTACGTTTTTCGGTGGTTTCCAATCAACAATGGCTGGAATTTTACTAGGATCAACCCGTATACCATCACCTGAAATAATATGACCGAAAAATCTAACTTCTCGGAGCCAAAATTCACTTTTACTAAATTTAGCATACAGCTGCTTATCTCTCAAAGTTTGCAAAACTATCCTCAAATGCTCAGCATGCTCTGTCTCATCTTTTGAATAAATTAAAATATCATCTATAAACACCACAACAAATCTATCCAAGTATGGCTGAAATATGCGATTCATTAAATCCATAAACACAGCAGGAGCATTTGTCAACCCGAATGGCATAACTAAAAATTCATAATGACTGTACCTTGTTCTAAAAGCAGTTTTAGGCACATCTGACTCTTTCACTCGCAGCTGATAATACCCAGGTCTCAAGTCAATCTTTGAAAACCATGTCGCTCCTTTTAGCTGATCAAACAAATCATCAATTCTCGGCAATGGATACTTGTTTTTGATTGTCACCTTGTTTAACTGCAGATAATCAACACATAATCTCATAGAACCATCCTTCTTTTTCACAAATAACACGGGAGCACCCCAAGGTGAAAAACTTGGTCTCACAAAGCCTTTATCAGTCAACTCTTGCAACTGCGACTTTAATTCTTTCAACTCTGCTGGTGCCATTCTATATGGAGCAATCGAGATCGGAGCTGTTCCCGATATCAAATCTATACCAAATTCTACTTCCCTGACTGGAGGCAAACCCGGCAATTCTTCTGGAAATACGTCCGCAAATTCACACACAACCGGTACTGATTCAACTTTCTTTTCAACTTCCTTTGTATTAATTACATATGCCAAATAAGCTTCATAACCCTTTCTCAAATATCTCTGAGCCGACATCGAAGAAATCATACTAGATAATGCCTTTGATTTGTCTGGCTCAACCCGCAGAATTTCACCACTTTCACACTTTAATTCTATAACCTTTTCTTTGCAATTTATTATAGCATCATGCAATGTCAACCAATCCATACCCAAAATAACATCAAATTCATCAAACGGCAACAACATCAAGTCGGCCGGAAAATAATGACCCCGAATCATTAAAGGGCATTTCTTGCTTACTTTATCAACTATCATGCATTTGCCTAACGGGTTCGACACTCTAATCATAAATTCTATGTTCACTACAGGTATATTCATACTAGACACCAGTTTCATGCATACATATGAATGAGTAGAACCGAGATCAATCAAAGCAATAACATTAGTATCATAAAGAGAAAATGTACCGGTAATCACATCGGGTGAGGAAGCATCTTCACGCGCTTTAATAGCATAAGTTCTAGCTGGAGCTCTTCCTTCAGATCTAACTGTTGCATCTCTGGCTACATTCTTACTGCTTGTTACACTTCCAGCTTTTCTCGGATACCTTCCCCTCGAGTCTGCACCACTAGATTTTACACTCTGAAAATTTTCTTTCTCAACTCTCTTTGGGCAGTCTCTAATAAAATGATCCGGAGAACCACATCGAAAACATTCATTTGCTCTGCACGGACCAAAATGATTTCTACCACACCGCTGGCACCCGGGTTTAACAAATCTCTTATTTCCCACACTAGCCGCAGAAGTAGTCTGAGATTTAGGACCCACATTTCACTTCTTAAAATTTCCATATGATTGCCCAGCTGAAACTTGGGAACGAGGATTCATATTTCTTGACTTTCCGGTTTGCTGTGAGGGTGCATTACTCATTGGTCTTTTCTTCCAATTTCGTGTTTTAGATTCTACCTTTTTCTTTTCCTTCAGCAATTCTTTATCCTTGCAAGCTCGATCGACAAGTACCACCATTTCTTTTAGTTCAAGTATCCCAACAAATACCTTAATGTCTTCGTTAAGCCCGTCTTCAAATCGTCGGCACATCTTGGCTTCTGTAGGAACATATTCTCTGGCATACTTACTTAATCGAACAAACTCTCTTTCATATTCTGAGACTGTCATATTACCTTGCTTCAGCTCAAGAAACTCTTTACATTTCTGATCAATAAATCTTTCACTAATATATTTCTTCCGAAATCTTCTTGAAAGAATTCCCAGGTTACCCTCTCTTTCGGTACCACTGAAATCAAAGTCTTCCACCAATTATAGGCTGAATCTCTCAACAAAGATGTAGCACATTTCAAACATTCTTCAGGTGTACAAGATAATTCATCAAATACCCGGATAGAATTTTCAAGCCAGAACTCTGCTTTCTCTGCATCATCATCAATATTTGCTCTAAATTCTTCAGCCCCTTGTTTACGAATTCTGTCAACGAGGGTTCTGTGAAATTTTATCATATCCACTCCCTGAGGCATCGGAGGCATAGGTTGAGGAATTGGGGGAGGTGGGGGAGGTCGTACATTTGGGTTCGTACGAACGAACTCAGTGTACCATGCACTCATCATTTGGAGAAAGGCTTCCCGATCCCTTTCTCCTCCTCCCTGACCAACAGTAGGAGGTGGGTTTTCAGTCGGCGCTGCCCCTTCAGCCGGAGCTGGCGCCTTACTCTCTACTTCATCTGCCACAGCTGGATCGGGATCCATTTACTATATAAAAATCATTTAAAAAGGTCAGAAGTCGTCACACTATCACAATTCATACATATGGCATGTATAGTAAAATCTGTACATACAACACGTAGTCCGAGAACTGACGAAACCTGCTCTGATACCACTAAATGTAATGTCCACACGCCCAAAACCGTCGCCGGAGTCGAGCTTGAGGGGTTACCAAACATAATTTATCAAATTAAGACCTTCAAATCATTTGTTTCTACATTCACAGCTTTCTAACTACCCGCGTCACAGTTACAAGAAAAATCATATCTCGAGTTAAGAAACTTGAAATCAAGATCTGTAAATTTTCCCTAAATCTAGACTCATATATATATTTACTAATTTTTTTATAGAATTTTTGGTTGGGCCAATTTGTACAGTTTATTAGTTAAAGTCTCCCCTGTTTCAGAGTTCGACTGCTCTGACCTCTGTGTATTACGAATCAGATATATCTCTATACAAAATTTCAATGACTATGAGGTTTTGTTTCTATTAAAACTAGACTCAATAAGGAATCTGTACATATAAATAACAACTTCTAATTATTTTAGTGAAAGTTATTATAAATTTTTAAAGTCAGAATAGGGGATCCAGAAATCACTCTGGCCCTGTTTCGCAATAGTTTAAATATCTCATAAAATATAATTTATATTCCTTTTTTTGTTCAATCCATATGAAAATAGACTCATTAATCTTCAATTTCATAACTTACTCATCATTTATTTCCATTTATACTATTTTTAGTGATTTTTCAAATTCATATCATTGCTGCAGTAATATTCTGTTTTAAGGCAAATTTCATCTTTTCATGAGTTGTTATGAACTAGATAACCTATTAAACTTCCATTATATCAAACATGATCTAAATTTAACCATCACCATGACTTATCAATATCAAACATTTTCTCAACCAATCATGGCCATATCATATTATTTACACAAAATAAGTATATTCCCGAGCTGGCTTGTTCAAAACTACAGTAAATAAAGAGGAGGGAGTAAGCATAAGTGCTTAGTAAGTTCATATGTAAATAACAAGTAACATAACAATACAACTATACCAAACAACTTTAGCATGGTATCACCAAAACATATGTCATATTTCTAAACATCATTCATCATCTTACCACCTTATCGTTGTTGTATCTATTTTCAACCCGAGGGTTAAGAACATACCTGTCCAAAGTGTCCATTTCACAACACTTACCAAAATGTCACTTGCATCTTAAGTGTTCTTCCATTTCACTAGAAATTTCACCCGTTGAACACACCGGAATACAACTCGGATACACGGATAATTTGCACATAAGTGCCTCATATGTAATCAAGAAATCATGTAACCCGCCCTTAAGTGAACTCGGACTCAACTCAACGAGTTCGGATGCCTAGTTACATCTCACGAACTCGGACTCAACTCAACGAGTTCGGACATTCGCATCCATAAGTGAACTCGAACTCAACTCAACGAGTTCGGATGCTCAACCATCCTAGTGACATGTCACTTGTATCCTAATCTATTCCTAAGGTTCAAACGGGCTTTTTCCCTCGATCTCACATTTGCCGTCTTCCATGGAATCTCGGAACCGATACTCGGTAGCAATTCATATTTATCAAGTAGTAAACATAATTTGCATATTACTCAACATTAACCACAAAGCATAATATTTCACGATTAAAAATCAGCATATCATATAATTAACATTAATAACTTAAAAATAACAATTATGCTACATTATTTACACATGAACTTACCTTGGTACCAAAATATAAAGATTTTGCAATTTAGTCCATAATCTTTTCTTTTCCTCGATCACGACTTGAATCTCGTTTTTCTTGATCTATAATACCAAATTAATCTTATTTAATACATACATTTATCAAAACAGCATTTAATACGAACTTTAAAAAAATTACACTTTTGCCCCTAAACTTTTGCATTATTACACTTTTGCCCCTAAGCTCGGGAATTAAACTTTATTACTTATTCTTATGTTTTATAACATGCTGATCACTTTTCCCTTCTATGGCAACATCAAATTCTCTCTCTAACATATACTTGTGACTATTAGGTATTTTTACCGGTTAAGCCCTTTTACTCGTTTTCACTCAAAACCGAGTAGCACAAGTTGTCTAACATAATTTAAAACCCCATATTCTATCATAAAACATCAAAATACACAAATTTCACCTATGGGTATTTTTCCAAATATAAACCCTAGGTTGAATTATTGCTAGCATAAGCTTAATCGAGCTTCCGGGATTCCAAAAACGTAAAGAACATTAAAAATGGGGCTTGGAATCACTTACTATAGAGCTTGGAAGCTTGAAACAAACCCTAGCTATGGAGAACCCTTGAAATTTCGGCCTAATGAAGAAGATGGACAAAAATTGGCTTTTAATTTTGTTTTTAATTCATTTTAATAACTAAATGACCAAAATACCCTTACTACTAAACTTTCCAAAAATTCCTTCCATGTCCTAATTTTGTCCATGAACTTAAAATTGGTCAAGTTTCTATTTAAGACCTCCTCATTAATATTCCAAAACAATTTCATACAAAAAACTTCTAGAATGCAAGTTTTGCAACTTATTCGATTTAGTCCCTACTTTCAATTTAAGCACTTTAGGCATAGAATTTCATCACGAAATTTTCACACAATCATGCAATCATATCATAATCATCAAAATAATTATAAAATAATTATTTTTATCTCAGATTTGTGGTCACAAAACCACTATTCTGATTAAGCCCTAATTCAGGATATTACAGGAACGGTCGGAGGCTCGCTCACACTATTCGTATACCATCTTGGCATAATGGCTTGTATATTTTGAGTATGGCATGTATAGCATTATAATCATTTTGTATATATGGTCTTATGATATGGTTATTGAGTGGTATGGAAATGCTTGGTAATGATTAGCCATTGGAATGGCTAATCATGATCATATTTGGTGTTATGTATGTCAAATTGCTAGCTAATCAATGGAAACCATGAAATAGGTAAAATTTACCATAAAATAGATTCAGACAGCAGTAGTGACGTGAATTTTAAAAATTACTAAAAATAGTATAAATGGAATTAAATAATTAATAAGCTATGGAATCGAAGCTTGATGAGTCTATTTTCATATGGAAGAAGTGAAACAGGTATATGAGTTATATTTTATGAGATGTTTAAATTTTTGTGAAACAGGGCCAGAGCGATTTCTGGATCCCCTATTCTGACTTTGGAAATTTACCATAAATTTTACAAAGATAATTAGAAGTCATGCTTTATATGTACAGATTACTTATTGAGTCTAGTTTTATTAGAGACAAACGGTATAGTCATTGAAGCTCTGTACAGGAAGATATATGATTCGTAACACACAGAGGTCATAGTAGTTGAACCCTGAAACAGGGGAGACTTTAACTAATAAACTGTACTAATTGGCCCAACCTAAAAATTCTAGAAAACAATTAGTAAATAGATATATGAGTATAGTTTTAGGAAAAATTTACGGAATTGGATTTCGCATTTCAGAACTCGAGATATGAATTTTTAAGCAACTGTGATGCAGATTGCTAGCTTGACTGGAAATTTTATAATGAATTGTATGAGCTGTTTAAGTAATGAATTAAGCCCGTTAACACCTCGTGTTCGACTCTGGAAACGGTCTCAGGTACGGGGCGTTACAGTACCCCTATCGATTATTCCAGACAGGGACCCGAGATTCACTTTAAGATTCTAGAAGAAGTTACAAGAAGCCTTGGGTACAAAGTTGAGCTTTAGTACAGCTTTTCACCCCCAGACTGATGGTCAGTCTGAACGGATGATTCAAATTCTTGAGGATATGTTGCAATGTTGCATCCTCAAATTTCAGGGTAGCTGAGAAAAATACTTGCCATTGGTAAAGTTCACCTACAACAACAGTTTTCAAATGAGTTTGAGGATGGCGCCTTATGAGGCCTTGTATGGCAGAAAGTGTCAAATTCCATCGTATTGGACAGAACACAAGGAGAGTCAGATTCACGGAGTTGATCTAATCAAGGAAACTAAAGAAAAGGTCAAAGTGATACGTGATTGCTTAAAAGCGGCATCAGATAGACAAAAGTCATATGCTGATCTGAAAAGGAAAAAGATTGAGTTCCAAGTCGGAGATAAAGTATACTTGAAAGTATCTCTATAAAAAAAGGTATTGAGATTTGGCCGGAAAGGGAAACTGAGTCCACGGTTTATTGGACCATATGAGGTTATTGAATGAGTTGTACCTTTGGCATATCAGTTAGCATTGCCACCAGAACTGGAAAAGATTCACGACGTGTTCCATGTATCTATGTTAAGGCGATGTCGATCAGACCCCTCTCATGTGATTTCACCGACGGAGATTGAAATTAGATCGGACAGGTAACACCCCTAACCCATATTCATCACCGAATTAGGGTTACGAGGTATTACCGAAGAAATCACAACTCAGGATAGTCATTCATTACTATCCATATGTAAGATAATATAAACTCAATTATAAAAATCATATGCACATCTCATTTATTTCATTCGAATAATCAAATTATAACATAGCTTAGTGCATTACTAATTTCATGTGCATACATTAATATATACACTAAGTTATAACATATAATTATAGCATTACAAAATTCGATTATAAAAATCATTAAGCCAAACCAAAACTATAATTTAATACCAATCATGAATCACAATTATTATCTACTTAAAACGTTAACCAATTTAATGCAATTACTAAACCAAACATTAAATCAAACAAATATACTTCAAAACAATATAGCCACTAAATTCATGATATTCGGACACTTAAATAAAAGCTATATATGTTCATTTTATAAACTAAGCACATAAATAAATACACCAATCTGTATCACATGATTATAAAATTCATAAACTTATAAAAACCTTGACTAATATTATAACATAATTCTATTGTATATTTAGCTTTATTAAAATATGTGCAAGTCATCATCAAAAACCATAGCTATAATAAACACCTATGCCAAATTAATTATATCAACATTATAGAATAAACATCACATCCAAAATTTATACACACTTAGCAAATTTATTTCTTGTCTATCCGGCTAATAAAGTTAACTACATAGATAGTACAGGTTATGCCAATTAATCATAAACTAAAATATGTCATTTCCTAATCATAACAAAGATTGATCAAAAGCATACATTTATGAAACATACTTAATACTTATGAATATAAACATGCATTTTAATTTACTTATTAACCATTCATAACCAATACAACATGCTTATAATATAATCATAAAATCAAGTCAATTCATCTTATTACATAAATAAAATGCTAAATCAAGTCGTATCTATTTCACATATTATAATATCGTTCCTAGAACTTCACAATGCGGAAGCATATAAATCAAAACCATCACTTATACTTAAATCATATAAACCAAATCCAACCATTAATTCACTTATAATACATCAACATCTTACTTAATTATTCAACCCACAACCCAAGATCACAACATCAAGCAGAACCCAATTATATCATATACACATAAAATGCACATAACTTTCGAAACATGCTTAGATCACAATCAAATTCACACAACCATTATCAATACATACCACGCTTATAAACCATAACCAAGAATACATATACTTAAGTAACATATTTAGCCATTTTCGCATGGCTTAATAATTACAACTTCAAAATTAACCATAACCTAAGCTAGCCTATACATGCCATAAGTTCAAGTTCAAACTTTTAAAAGTATTGAAAATAGTCGGTAGTGTGATAGACTTCATTGATAATCCCCGAGCCCGTAACTTGATCCAAAATCTATAAAATAGAAACACCATATTCGCAGGGTAAGCTTTTATAGGTTAGTAAGTTATAAGCAATTAAACAAATCAAATATATAAACAATTCATTTTAAACTAACCAAATTATATTAACAATATCAAACTTATTCTCAACTTACAAATTTCATAAATAATATACCTATACAAATAACCATTACCTTGGTCTAATATTCACAAGGTTACGTCAACAAATCATTGTTCAATTTTCAAAAGCCAATATGTCATTATAAGACCTAATGCACATTCATTTGTATACGTAAGCTCTTAAATCAATATAAAATTTTTATATACATACATTAACTAAATGGCCCATTATGCAAGATCATATATATATGCATAATAAAATTCATTTCAGCAAGAATCATACTTCTTGTTCACAAGGCCAAATACACATGTCATATTCGCATATACTTTTCATTCATGTTACACATGCTTGTAACTAATATCATAATACTCACTTACCTTATTTCAAATAAGTACCACACTAATACATACCTGATCACTTAGCTAATTTTACATATTTTTTCACCACTTATCGATGCTTGATGAACCATTCGGAATTGGATAGGACACTCGGATAATCACACACATCGTACAATGTCAACGTCCCATACGTGATCTTAGATGTAATCACATATCCATGCCACTGTCCCAAATAGGGTCTTACTCGTACACATATGTCAGAATCACATATTGATGCCATGGTCTTACTCGCACACATATATCGGAATCCTATGTCATGACATATGTATCCTAACTATTCCTAAGGTTCATACGGGGTTTTCGGACGTCGTAACTTAGTCGAAACGGATGCTTGAACATGGTTACCAAGCTTATACACATTCGGCAATAGCATGTATAAATTCATACATTGCATACCAGCATATATATTTAGAATTTAACTACAATTAGGCACGTCTATTTGCTTATAAACTTACCTCGAACGATGTAAAACGGAATACGGCAGCTAGTTGACAATTTTCGCTTTCTCCCGATCCAAATCTGATTTCTTTGGTTCTTGATCTAAACATATTCAAATTAAGCTCATTCAAACATATTTGCATTCAATTTAGTCCAAAAACACTTAATTGGGCAAATTACCATTTTATCCCTCACATTTACAATTTTTACAATTTAGTCCCTATTGCACAAAACACAAAATACACAAAATTTCTCCATACCCAAGCTAGGCCGAATATTACCCATAACCATACTAACCTATATAATTTATTTATTTCACATTTTAGTCCCTCAAATTATTATTTTTGCAATTTAGTCCTAATTACTCAAAATCATCAAAAACTCCAATACAAAACATGTTAATCTAAAACATATCTTTCATATTTCATCATCAAACAACAAAAATCACAAGCTCTCAAAAATGGCACAACTCAAAATATTCATCAAAAGAAAAAATTCAAGCATGGGTTTTGTAGTACTCGAAGCAACGATCTCAAAAACGTAGAAATTATCAAAAACCAAACAAAAAACGAACGTTGATTGAGCTTGAAAGTTTGACTGAACCTAGTTCCTTTTCTTTTCATTCTTGTTTGTAATATTCAACCACTTTTGAATAGAATGAATGAATGATATATATTTTTAACATATGTTTTAATATAATATCTTATATTTCTAATTTACTAAGTTAACCTTAATAATAAAATTATAAAGCCATTATAAGCTAGGGCACTACCATCCATATCACTTAAATTTGGTTTATTTACAGCATAAATGCTTCAGCTTAAGAAGCCACTAACAATTTGGCTCTTATGCAAGTTACCACCTAATTTTCATTTTACGCGATTAAGTCCTTTTATTTAGTCGCGTATCTAAACGGCATAATTAAATCATGAAAATTTCGCAGATATAAATTCACACAAAATAAACACAGAAAATAATTTTTAAATATTTTTTGACTCAGATTCATGGTCCCGAAACCACCGTTCAAATTAGGGTCTAAATCGGGCTGTTACAACTCTCCCCCCTTAGAGATTTTCGTCCCCAAAAATCTTACCGGTGAATAGATTCAGATAACGTTCTCTCATTGCATCCTCTGGCTCCCATGTTGCTTCCTCAACTTCGTGTTTATGCCAAAGTACTTTAACTAATGAAATTTTCTTATTTCGCAACTCATTAATATCACGAGCCAAAATATGAATCAGTTCTTCCTCGTACGTCATATCGGACTTAGTATCAACCTCAGCCGGACTAATCACATGTGAAGATTCAGAACAATATCTACGAAGCATCGAAACATGGAATACATTGTGAATCTTTTATAGTTCAGATGGCACCAACAGTCTATAAGCAACTGGTCCGATGCATTCTATTACCTCATACAGCCCAAAAAACCTTGGACTCAATTTGCCTTTGCGATCAAATCTAAGTATCTTCTTCCATGGTGAGACTTTCAAAAAGACTTTATCTTTGACCTAAAACTCTATATCTTTACATTTTAAGTTCGCATATGATTTCTGACAGTCTGATGCTACTTTTAGACTTTCACGATCACTTTCACTTTCTATTCAGTTTTTCTAATCAAGTAGCCCCGTGTATCTTATTTTCACTGAGCTCAGTCTAATACAATGGTGTAAGACATTTACGACTATACAAAGCCTAATAAGGTGCAAATTTGATGCTCAATTGAAAGCTATTATTATATGCAAATTCAATCAGAGGTAGGTATCGTTCCCACGTACCTTCGAACTCGAGAATGCAACATCTCAACATATCTTCATGTATCTGAATGATACACTCTGACTGACCATCTGCTTGCGGATGGAAAGCAGTACTGAAATGTAATTTCATACCTAAAGCTTCTTGCAGTTTCTTCCAGAACCGCGATGTAAACCTCAGATCTTTATCCGAAACAATAGATATAGGTACCTCGAGTAATCTCACAATGTGATAAACATACAATTCAGCCAGCTTACCAAGCGAGGAGTCTGTACGTATTGGAACAAAATTAGCCGATTTAGTCAATCTATCCACAATAACCAAAATTGCATCTTTCTTGCTCGGTGTTAACTGTAAACCAGATACGAAATCCATAGTAACTCTATCCCATTTCCACTCAGGTATCATGATCGACTAAAGTAATCCATAAGGTACCTGATGTTCAGCTTTTACTTGTTGACAGATTAAGCATTTCGAAACAAATTTAGAGATGTCTCATTTCATACCATGCCACTAATAAAGCTATTTCAGATCATTATACATCTTCGTACTACCTGGGTGAACAGATAACCGACCGCTATGAGCTTCATTCAAAATCATTTGAATCAATTCTGAATTCCTTGGAACGTATATTCGGTTTTTGAATCTCAAACAGTCATCAACATCAACTTGAAACTCTGAATCAGCATTTGAATCACATTGAGCTCGTTTCGCTATCAACTCATTATCAACCTTCTAGGCATCACAAATTTATTAAACAAATAATGGTCTTTGTAACACCCCTTCCCTGTATCCAAGGCCGGAACAGAGTACGAGGCGTTACCAGACTTAACAATACACATAGACGAAAATTGGGCCATAAAATTTCATTTAATTCAAAACTTTTCGAACACATGCATAACAAACAAAGCTAACTATATCATCACATCAAAACATAGGACATGGCACGATTAATTAAACTTATAAACCATAATGGATAAGGACCACATCTCATGATTTTATACAATAACTCAATGCAGACTAATACGTATGGTCAAAATCATAATAAAAATACATATCACAAACCAACTTCCTATACATGCCACTCACTTGATATTTCTAATATTTGAATTAATTTTCCAAAAAATGATAGTTTGATAGTGTGATTTTGCCTCCGATGATCTCCAACCCCGAGCCGACCTGCCAATACTAAAGAAATGTAGAGGATGGGTAAGCTTTACGCTTAGTAAGTTCATATGAAAATAATAAGCAATTAATACCATGCTTTTCAAGATAAAACACTATAATTGTACAATTACACATATTCAGGACAGGCTGTTTTCTGGAGTCCCGGTGTTAAAAAAAATCATATCTCAAGTTACAAAACTCGAAATCCAATTCTGTAAATTTTCTATGAAACAAGACTCATATGTCTACATACTAATTGTTTTCTAGAATTTTTGGTCAAGCCATTTAGTACAGTTTATTAGTTAAAGTCTCCCCTATTTCAGGGTATGGCTACTCTGACCCCTGTGCACTACGAACCGAATTTCTCCCTGTACAGAATTCCAACGACCATGTCATTTATTTCCATTAAAATTAGATTTAATAAGGAATCCATGCATGTAAGGTATCACTCTCAATAATTTTTTTTACAATTTATGGTGAATTTCTAAAATCAGAATAGGGGATCTCGAATTCATTCAGACCCTATTTCACAAGAATTCAAATATCACACAATATAGAATTCTTTTGCTTCTTCTGTTTCTTTCATGTGAAAATAGACTCATTAAGATTTATTTCCATAATTGTTTTTAAATTTAATTCAACTTACACAATTTTTGGTGAATTTTCAAATTCATGCACTGCTACTGTCTAATACTGTTTTACTACTAAAGTTCACTTTTACACAATTTCACTTAATCCATTCCATTTTACCGAGGTTCGCTCAAATATTGAGCATATTACTCATAAATTCAAAAAAACATATACTTGCACTTGTTCATCACATAATCACTTTCACATGTATTTTCATTTAATTGATTTCTCGTTGAACTAATCGGAATAATAACAGATACACAATTGCCTGCACATTTTCCCATTTCCACACTTGTAGCCGAAGCTATCTGGTACGCATAGTAGCCTGCACTTAGCACTACACATGCGACCAACAGTCTGGTACACGTAGTAGCCTGCACTTAGTACTACACACGTGATCACAGTTTTCAGGTACGCATAGTAGCCTGCACTTAGTACTACACATGCGACCTCACATTGGATCATTCGTATCATTTTTATTCTGAAGGTTCAATCGAGAAATTCTCACTTTTCAACATTTTACTAAATTGTCCGTAATCAATTCAAACTCATAATTTACATCAAATAACCATTTGATAGGTAGCCACATTTCATATGATATCAAAATATAATAACATAAAAAGAATCGATAGATTATTTATGTACGAATTTACTCGAAGTGTCGATCTCACTATCCATAGTACCAATTGTCCATTCATAGTATAATAAGACACAACTCAAATATCAAATCACCTTTTAAGAATTTACATAACATATATCACATATTTCATATATCACTTGTCATGTATCTTCATTTTCTTGCATTTCAAGTAACATTCTTTCATGTCATATTTCCACATCATAAATACCATTCCATCAACTTTTCCAATATATTAAATCATAAAATATATGCAATAATAATAAGGAATATAATTCAAACATAACATTGCATTATTATTATCATACGAACTTACCTCTATCTAGAAACAATAATTTACCATTTTAGTCCATAACCTTGTATTTTCCCGATTTAAGCCCGAATCTCGATTTCCTTCATAATCGAGCTTGGAAGCTTGGAAACCCTAGCCATGGAGTCTCCCTTGGTATAAACATCCATGGTGAAGAAGATGAGCAAAATTGGCTTTTAATTTTGTATTTTAATTCATTTTACCCCTAAATGACCAAAATGCCCTTACTATTAAACTTTCCAAAAATTCCATTCATGTCCAATATTTGTCCATAAACTTTGAAATTGGTCAAATTTGCTATTTAAGACCTCCTAATTAATATTTCAAAGCAATTTCATACTAGAAACTTCTAGAATGCAAGTTTTGCAACTTTTTCGAATAGGGCTAGACTTGGGCTCGACAGGGACACGCCCGTGTGAGGTGGCTTCAAACCGTGTTCGAGTCTGTTGAATGGACAAGGGCGTGTGAACTACCCGTGTGAGGAAGTCTAGGCCGTGTTAATTTCCCATGTTGACCCATTTTCTCCGTTTTTGGCTTGTTTCTCGCTCTTTTTACTCCCATATGCTCTCCTAAGTATAAAACATGAAATTAAAGGATTAGGAGCATCTAATTCACCAATTCTAAGGATAATTCATCCAAAATTATGCTAAGCATGGGATAAAAATATGTATAAATTATGGTTTATCAAATACCCCCACACTTAAGTGTTTGCTTGTCCTCAAGCAAAATCCTCAACTCACAATTAAAATAAATTCTTCTTAACTAATAATTCTCATCAATAGTATCTCAAAATAATCCATAAGTAATCATACATTGAAAATTCAACTCGAAGAACATCAAAGTTTCAAACATTCCAAGATGAGCACTTTATCACAAAAACCTAGGTGTCTCTCCTCATTTAAGTAATCACCTTTGATTCAAAATATCACAGAGTTTCACATTTTCACTAAAGATTCACTCAAATCAGTCAAGGTGTTTAAGGAAAAGAAATTTAGCACTCAACAGTCAAAATGAAAAGTTATTACCATAGGCTTGCGTGAAAATCAAATCCCACCACTATATATTGAGATGATACATCAATCAAAAGGTCTTTAAAGGGTTGTAACATGGCTTTGGTTAGGGGGTGTGGTTACAAGCTGAAAAAGTGAGCATGAAAGAAATAATATATGCTCTAAAGGCTTAAGATCTCACAAAAATTATGGCTTTTTAATGTTTAGCCTGTGAATTTCAGCTCAAGATAATACCTAAACTTAGGGAAACAACCTAAAAAATTTTAATTATCAAGAATCAACTTTTCATGCTTGATTCCTTAATTCCTTTAAAGTTTAAACAATCAATGCATAAGTGCCTACGTTTTAATTTATGATTTATTAATAAAAACAAAAAATTAATCAAAATTCAATCTAATAATGATATGAGTGATTCACGTGAGAATAAGACAAAATTCA
Organism: Gossypium hirsutum; assembly: GCF_007990345.1. NCBI lineage: Eukaryota > Viridiplantae > Streptophyta > Magnoliopsida > Malvales > Malvaceae > Gossypium > Gossypium hirsutum. The sequence goes on along the minus strand of NC_053428.1, from coordinate 93,071,111 downwards.
GGGATTTTTTTGATAATGATATAAATAGCCCCTACACTTAAGATGTATGTTGTCCTCAATGTAAAAAGATATATAATAGCGATATAAATATAATATCGAAAAAGAGGAAGAGAAGTGAAACTGCCCTGAGATTTTGGATGGAATCCTTGGATTAGCTAGAGCGAGAACTGAAGATAAAGTTGAAGGAAAGGCATGATTTAGTGGGATAAATGAGAAGACACTACTCTGAAAGAGAATTAAGGGAATAATTCGATGATTACCACAAAGATAGGTAGGGTTTAAAAATATAAAACATGAGTCTTCAAAAATAAATAGAAATAAAAATAAATAGATATAAAAGTAAAGAAAATAATAAATAAAACGAGTCGTGTTGCCCAACACTGGTCTCACACGGCCGTGTCACATGCCTATGTGGCTCGCGTCCAGTCCGTGTTTATCGTGAAATGAGGAATCGCCACACGGCCTGCGGACACGCCCGTGTGTATAGGTCATGTGGTCACATAGTCGTAACGCACGACCATGATCGATATGGTTCGTGTTTCCAACTCCCGTGTATAAATGTGCACGCCGTGTTCTTTTGACAGTCTCGACCACGGGTGGTGACATGGGCGTGTCACACCCCGTGTTAATTTGGCAGTTTCAACCACGGTTACGGCCATGTCACACGGCCGTGGCAATGTATCGAATCCCGTGTTGGGAAAAAAATTTTGCTCTATTCTCCCACGGCTGTATCGCACGGTCGTGTCGCCTCCCGTGGTGGGCACACTGCTAAAGGCACGCCCGTGTACCTGGCCGTGTGGATTTGGACAACCTGTGTTCAAGGACTCAGTTAGTGAATTAGATGTTAAAAACTAAAATTCAAAGAAGTTAACACTGTTAGTGCTCGGGTTGCCTCTCGAGAAGCGCTTATTTAGAGCCTAAGATCGACTTTCCTCTCTTGTTGCATGGTCATGGTGGTGCGAGGAGTTTACACTCCTCCTTCCTACTATCAATCTCATCAAAATAAGGTTTTAGACGAGTACTATTTACTTTAAAAGTGCCGAATTTGGGATGAATTACCTCGACTGTACCATATGGAAAACCGCTAAGTACTATAAGAGGGATTACTCCATTAGGTTCAGAAGTAGCAATACGAGGGTTTGTTGCATCTAATAGTACTTTGTCTCCAACCTTAAGTTGATTTTGTGAAACATTGAGCTCGTCATGGCGTGGTTTTGGTCTATCGTGTGCTCTTGATTTCTGTATCCACCAATCATCTAGTTTCTCGATTTATAGCCTCCGTTCTTCATAGATGGGTCCTTTGTTGATACTTGAACAAGGTTCATGTATACTCTTTGAACGTGTTTCCTGCAAAAACAGTTGCACCACATGATCAGTATTAGTAAAATTTTGAGCTTGAAGAGTGATTGTTTCATCCCTCACATGAAGTGTGAGTTCACCTCTACCAACATCAATAATTGTTCTAACAGTTGCTGTGACAGCCCTAATGTGACCCTAGTCGGGAAGTGGTTTCGGGACCACTAAACCGAGTCATAAAAATAATTAACTGTCATAGTTGATGCTCATTATATGTACATATGCATGTGTGAAAATTTCATGTTTGAATTTTGTTAATTGTAAGTGAATTTTATCAAATAGGACTTATGTGAGAAAATTTAGAAATGTGCTAGGCAAATGTGAAGTGGCCTATTAATGCATATTGTGAAAATGATGGGTTTGCATGTCAATTTACCCAAATTAAAGCATAGTGGCTGGCCATGCTATGAGTGGAAACATGTCACAAACATGTTATGTTAGTGATGTATGTTAGGAACAATAAAATAAGGAGTATGGGTAATAAAGAAATGGAAAAAGGAAAGAATGTGTGTGATTGTATCTCCTCCTCCCCATTGCCGTAAATGTAAGAAAGAAAAAAAAAAGTGTCCATCTTTTTCATTTCTCTTGGCCGAATGTTCTAAGGAAGAAAGAAAACAAGTTGTGTTCTATGGTTCTTCTTGGCCGAATTGAGAGGAGGAAGGAAGGAGTGAAGCAATCGGTCATCCTAGGTCGATATTAAGGTAAGGAAGTTGATACTAGTTCTTGAAATCCTAGCTGATTTTGAGTGAGATATCAAGTTATTGTTGGTAACCCATGTTGAAATTGTGATTTTGGAATAAGTAAGGTTTTCGGCTAAGGAGATTAATAAGGGTGATGGTTGTGTTTCATGCTAAATCTAGATGAACAATGGTAGTTGCTTACGTCTTGATGATTATGAGTTCCTTTCTTGGTTCTACCTTAGATCCATGAAGTATATTTTTATTTGGTGTTGTTGGAAGTATCGGCCATGGTATATCCATAAGTGTGATTTATGCTTATTGCATGGTAGGTAAGATTTATGTTTTGGATATATGTTTATATTTGGTTATAATCAAATTTGTGATTCGGCTCTTGCATATATATATATATGATTGCACATGATGTATTGGTATGACCTATATATTATCTCAAGGTATATATTTACACATGATGGTGCTTCGGTTATGGAGTAAATGATGGATGCGTATTGAGTTATAATATGTAATGCATTAGTTAGTAAAATGTATGCCATTTATGTGTGGTATTAAGTATATAATCGGCCTCAACATAGACATGCATACTCGGCCATAGGAAGAAGATTGGTGTTGCATGTATTCGGTTAGAGGCAAGCATATTGATGCTTTTGTCTTGGATTAGAAAATTCGGCCAAGGGGGAATATTAGCTAAAATGTTGAGTTTGATTCATGATTCCATATATATATGTGACTCTAATGCCTAAAGTATATATGGGCTAAGTACCTTGAGGTTTTCTTTTGATGTTCGAATGAATTGTATTAAATTGCTTGATGTGATTAAAAATGCATATGACCATTGTGTAGTTGAGCTAGAAGGTGGCCATATGACCAATCAAACTCCTTGTCATATTCGGCCATAAGCTAGCATAATGAGACTTTAATAAGTTAAATTTGTTTGAATTAGCTCAAGAGCTTAGAGGACCACAGTTGGATAAGGGAAAGGAAAAAGTTGTCGAATAGCCATCGAAATCGTTCGACGACATCCGAGGTAAGTTTTTGAGTAATAGAACTTAGATTATGATTTGATTAGATCATGTTTTAAGCAAATCAAAATCATGCTCTTTGTATGTGGCTATTGAGCCGAAATTGCAAGTGTGATAAGTGTCTTGTGTTTGAGCTATGGTAATGAAAATGAAATACGGATGTGTCATGATTTATTGATATATGTGCTTGGTTATTCGAATGATATCTGGGCTAAGTCCCGAAGGCTTTTGTGCTAAGTGACTATATCCGGACTAAGATCCGAAGGCATTTGTGCGAGTTACTAATTCCGGGCTAAGCCCGAACGCATTGGTGCGAGTTACTAAATCCAGGTTAAGTCCCGAAGGCATTTGTGCGAGTTACTATAACCGGGCTATGTCCCGAAGGCATTTGAGCAAGTAGCTATATCCGGTTAAATTCCGAAGGCATGTGATTCGGGAATGAGCGATCTTGCTGTAAAAATTTCAGTTAATATGCTTGTAAAATCCCAACAATGAGGTATGTTTCGTATGTGCATTGGAATAGTTGATTCCCTTCGAATAATATTCGCTTAGTCGAGTAATGAGCTTTCGATATTTGGCTAAGATGATCCCTTACGTATGAATATAGGGGTTGGAATGTGAAGTAGGAATGATTTGAGAATATGTATATATGGGATTATCCGTTTAGTTATATGAATGCTATACTTCAATTGTGCTTAAATTCTTTGCTCAAGACTTACTAAGCATTTAATGCTTACTCCGTTTCTTTAATCCTCTATTTTATAGATTTTGGTTCGTCAGCTATCGGACTCAGGAATTTTGAAGTCGAAGTCACCCACACTATCAAAGCCCCTTTTTGGTACACTTTTGGTTGAACTTTTAAATGGCATGTATATGACTACCCCTTTTTGTTGTGGGTCATGGACCCTTTGGATTTGTATAATTTTGGATAGCCATGCGAAAATGGCTTATATATGTTTTGAGCATAATGTTATAATCATTTGGTATGGAAATGTTGGTAACGGTTAGCCATGGGAATGGTCATTCAGGATCACTTTTGGTATATGTATGACAAACTCTAGCTGATCCATGGAGGATCATGAAATAGGTAAAGTTTACCTTAAAAATAGATGCTGGCAGCAGCAGTGATGTGGATGTGAAAAATCCCTAAAAATAGTAGGAATGGAATTAAATAGTGAATAAATTATGTAAACGAACCTTGATGAATCTATTTTCATAGGAAAGTAATGAAACGATCATATGAACAGTATGTTAAGAGATATTTAAGTTTTCGTGAGACAGGGCCAGAACAGTTTCTGGCTTCCCTATTTCGACTTTGGAAATTCATTATAAATTACCCAGAGATAATTAGAAGTCATGCCATATATGCATAGATTCCTTTTTGAGTCTAGTTTCTACAGAAACAAACGGCATCAGTATTGAAGCCCTGTACAGGGAGATATCCAAGTCGTAATGTGAAAAGGTTAGGGTAGTCGAACCCTGAAACAGGGGAGACTTTAAGTAATAAACTGTACTAATTGGCTCGACCAAAAATTCTAGAAAAAATTTGTAGATGGAAAAATGAGTCTAGTTTCAGGAAAAATTTACGAAAGTGGCTTTCGAGTTTTGGAGCTCGAGATATGATTTTTAAGGTGACAGTGATGCAGTTAGCCAGCTCGTCTGGAAATTTAAAATGAACTGTGCAAATAAGTGATTTAAGTCTGCAAACCCCTCATGTCCGACTCCGGCGACGGTCTCGGGTACGGGGTGTTACAATTTTATTGGTATCAGAGCTACGGTTTAGTCGATTCTAGGACTACCGTAACGCATTGGGTTTAGCTATACATGCCATTTTATGTGATTATTTGATAGTGTGGTGATTTCTAACATTTGCAAACGTGTTTATTTATAGTAATGGATCCCGATCCCGACCGAGTGGTAGCTGATGATCTTGAGAGTGTAGCGCCTACTCCCGCACAAGGGACAGCGCCGGCGGACTCTCAACCTAATGCTACTAATCCGAATGATGAAGCTAGACAAGCTTTCTATAGCGTGATGAATGATTGGTTCAACCAATACATTCGAACTATTACGGCTGTTCCACAACCTCCATTCCCGACAAATACCACCCCCGCACCTACAATACCTCCGGTAACTGACCAAATAAGGTCAAATAAGCCCCCAGTTGATAGAATTCGAAAACACGAGGCTACTGAATTTAAAGCTACGGACAGCGATGATGCCGAGCAAGCGGAATTTTGGTTGGACAACACTATCCGGGTACTCGATGAGCTATCTTGCACACCCGATGAGTGCCTAAAGTGTACCATCTCCTTGCTACGTGATTCTGCCTACTATTGGTGGAACACGTTGACTTCTGTCGTGCCCAGAGAGCAAGTAACTTGGGAGTTCTTCCAAACCAAGTTTCGGAAGAAGTATATCAGTTAGAGATTCATTGACCAAAAACGGAAGGAATTTCTTGAACTCAAACAAGGTTCCATGTCGGTTACCGACTATGAACGAAAATTTGTAAGGCTTAGCCGGTACGCGCGAGAATGCATTTCTTCAGAAGCCGTGATGTGTAAACGTTTCGAGGATGGGCTGAATGATGATATAAAGTTGTTTGTTGGCATTTTGGAAATCTAAGAATTTGTGGCACTTGTCGAGCGAGCTTGCAAAGCCGAAGAGCTCAGTATGGAGAAAAGAAAAGCTGAGGTGGGAGCAAATGAGTTTCGTAAGAGGTCTTCGGGGAAGCCCTTCCCACAGTCATCGAAGAAATTTAGAGATGGCTTAGGCCGGTCTAGAGACACTTCGGGCCTTTCTAGACGAGATCGCGATCGACCCCCTGTGAGCACACGAGTCACTTCGATCGCCAGTGTTGGAAAGGATCGTCGAGACAGAACGGAGTGCCAGTATTGTGGCAAATGGCATTCTAGAAGTTGTAGATTCCATGACCGCTCCTGTTACAAGTGCGGGTCAGTTGACCACTTTATCAAAGATTGCCCGAGATTGTCTGAACAGAATGTAAATCAGAGTGGGAAACCGAGTGCTACCACTGCTCGAGGTAGACCATCTAGAAACACGGGAAATGCTAGTGGTGGTCAGAAAGGATCTAGAGATGCTACGACCAGATCTGAGGCTCATGCTCTTGCTAGGGCTTATGCTATACGCGCACGCGAGGATGCTTCCTCGCCAGATGTTATTACCGGTACTTTTACTCTCTTTGATACTAATGTGATTGCTTTGATTGACCCTGGTTCTACTCATTCTTATATATGCGAAACCTTAGCATCCAGTAAGACTTTACCTATTGAGTCTACTGAGTTCGTAATTCGGGTGTCAAATCCCTTGGGTCGTTACGTGCTTGTCGACAAAGTGTGTAAGAAATGCCCCCTAGTAATTGGAGGTTCCTGTTTTCCGGCGGACTTGATGTTTTTTCCGTTTGATGAATTTGATGTTATTCTTGGTTTGGATTGGTTGACCGTGCATGATGCGGTTGTGAATTGCAAAAACAAGACTATTGATTTGAGGTGTGCAAATAACGAGATAATCCGAGTTGAGTCTACGGACTTAAAGGGGTTGCCAGCTGTAATATCAGCAATGTTGGCCCAGAAATATGTAAGAAAGGGGTGCGAAGCATACCTTGCGTATGTACTTGATGACAAAGAGTTAGAAAAGAAACCCGAATCTGTGCCGGTGGTTTGTGAATACCCGGATGTTTTTCTTGAAGAATTACCGGGTTTACCACCTGTTCGGGAGGTAGAGTTTGGTATTGAGCTTGTACCTGGGGCTACGCCGATTTTGATAGCTCCGTATCGTATGGCACCAACCGAGTTAAAAGAGTTGAAAGCTCAGTTGCAAGAATTGACGGATAGAGGTTTCGCTCGACCAAGTTTCTCACCTTGGGGTGCACCAGTATTGTTCGTGAAAAAGAAGGACGGAACCATGAGGTTGTGCATTGACTATCGTCAGCTGAATAAAGTGCCGATAAAGAATAAATATCCGTTACCGCGTATTGATGATTTGTTTGATCAACTAAAGGGAGCCTCAGTGTTTTCAAAGATAGATTTGAGATCGAGTTATTACCAGTTGCGAATTCGAGATTCGGATATACCCAAAACTGCTTTCAGAGCGAGATACGGCCACTACGAGTTTTTAGTGATGCCGTTTGGGCTCACAAATGCCCCTGCGGTATTTATGGATTTGATGAATCGAATCTTCAGACAGTATTTGGACCGGTTCGTAGTTGTGTTCATTGATGACATCTTGGTCTATTCAAGAGATGAGACCGAACATGCTGAGCACCTGAGGTTAGTGTTGCAAATTTTACGGGATAAGCAGCTATATGCTAAGTTCAGTAAATGTGAGTTCTGGTTAAGAGAGGTTGGCTTCTTGGGTCATGTGGTATCCGCATCGGGTATTCGAGTGGACTCGAGCAAAGTTTCAGCCATACTTAACTGGAAGCCTCCGAGAAATATTACTGAGGTTTGGATCTTTTTGGGACTTGCCGGCTACTACCGATGGTTTGTAAAAGGCTTCTCGATGACAGCCACACCAATGACGAAGCTACTTCAAAAAGATGTTAAGTTCGAATGGACGGAAAAATGTCAGAAAAGTTTTGATCAACTAAAAACCTATTTGACTAAAGCTCCAATTCTAGTGCAGCCCGAATCAGGCAAAGAGTTTGTCATTTATAGTGATGCATCCCTACTTGGGTTGGGTTGCGTATTGATGCAAGAAGGTCGAGTTGTGGCCTATGCGTCGAGACAATTGAAGCCACACGAGAAAAATTACCCGACCAATGATCTCGAACTAGCTGCCATCGTATTCACTTTGAAAATATGGCGACATTATTTATTTGGTGAGAAGTGCCATGTATATTCAGATCACAAAAGTCTCAAATATTTGATGACTCAAAGAGACTTGAATCTGCGACAAAGGCGTTGGCTTGAGTTGTTGAAAGATTACGAGCTTGTCATTGATTATCACCCGGGAAAAGCTAATGTGGTTGCGGACGCCTTAAGTCGTAAATCACTGTTTGCTTTACGAGCGATGAATGTACACTTGTCTGTTCTATCCGACAATGTGTTAGTGGCAGAATTAAAGGCCAAACCATTGTTGATTCATCAAATTCGGGAAGCTCAGAAAGTTGATGATGAATTGGTTGCAAAACGGGCTGAATGTGTTCCGAATGTGGAATCAGAGTTTCAAATTGATGATGACGATTGTTTGAGGTTCAGAAATCGGTTGTGTGTTCCAAGAAATTCAGAACTCATTTCGATGATTCTGAATGAAGCTCATTGTAGCCGAATGTCGATTCACCCGGGGAGTACGAAAATGTACAACGATCTGAGACGTCAATTTTGGTGGCATGGTATGAAACGAGACATTTCCGATTTTGTTTCGAAGTGTTTAATATGTCAGCAAGTGAAGGCGGAACATCAAGTGCCTACGGGTTTACTTCAGCCGATCATGATACCTGAATGGAAATGGGATCGAGACACGATGGATTTTGTATCTGGGTTGCCAGTGTCGGCAAGTAAGAAGGATACGATTTGGGTTGTTGTCGATAGACTGACTAAGTCGGCTCATTTTATCCCCGTACGTACGGATTTTTCATTGGATAAACTAGCTGAATTGTATGTTTCTCAGATTGTGAGATTACACGGGGTACCGATTTCTATTGTGTCGGTGTAACGCCCCCACGCCCGAGACCGTCGCCGGAGTCGAGTATGAGGTGTTACTAAGCTTAATGTAACATATTTAGAACTTTGGATTATTTATTTCTACATTCACAGCTTTTAAGCTACTTGCATCACAGTCACAAGAAAAATCATATCTCGAGTTACGAAACTCGAAATCAAGATCCGTAAATTTTCCCTAAATCTAGACTCATATACCTATCTACTAATTTTTTTCTAGAATTTTTGGTTGGGCCAATTAGTACAGTTTATTAGTTAAAGTTACCCCTGTTTCAGGACTTGACTGGTCTGACCTCTGTTTACTACGAACCACATTTCTCTCTGTAAAAAATCCATATGACTATGAGGTTTATTTCTAATGAAACTAGACTCAATAAGGATTTTGATAATATAAAATACACTGCCTAATTATATCTTTACAATTTATGGTGAATTTCTAAAGTTGGAACAGGGGATTCAGAAACTGCTATGACCCTGTTTTACTAAAATTCAAATATCTTGTAACATATAATTCCTTTACCTGTTTCATTTGTTTCATCTGAAACTAGACATAATAAGCTTCAATTTGATATGTATTACATCACCAAGTTCAATTTCTATGATTTTTAGTAAATTTTTAAACTCACGTCAGTGTTGCTGCAGTATTCTGTTTATGGCAAATTTCATAATAAAATTTGAAATTAACCACAAAGCATACATTTCATAATAAAATTTAGCCTAACATATAATTAACATAAATAACTTAAAAATAACCATTATGATACATTATTTACACATGAACTTACCTTGGTACCAAAATACAAAGATTTTGCAATTTAGTCCACAATCTTTTCTTTTCCTCGATTGAGGTTGATTCCACGTCTTTCTTGATCTAAAATAACACATTTAGCTTATTTAATACTCACATTATCAAATTAATCCTTAACTCAAATTTTGGCAAAATTACAATATTACCCCTAAACTTTTGCATATTTACATTTTTGCCCCTAGGCTCGGGATTAAATTTTATTCCCTATTCTTATGTTTTACAACATGCTGATCACTTTTCTCTTCTATGTCAACATCAAATTCTCACTCTAACATGTACTTGTGACTATTAGGTATTTTTACCGATTAAGCCCTTTTTCTCGTTTTTGCTTAAAATCGAGTAGTACAAGTTGTCTAACATAATTTAAAACTTCATATTCTATCATAAAACATCAAAATACACAAATTTCACCTATGGGTATTTTTCCAAATATAAACCCTAGGTTAAATTATTGCTAACATAAGCTTTATCGAGTTACCGGGATCTCAAAAACATAAAAATCATTAAAAACGGGGCTTGGAATCACTTACTATGGAGCTTGGAAGCTTGAAACAAACCCTAGCTATGGAGAACCCTTGAAATTTCGGCCTAATGAAGAAGATGGACAAAAATTGGCTTTTAATTTTGTTTTTAATTCATTTTAATAACTAAATGACCAAAATACCCTTACTACTAAACTTTCCAAAAATTCCTTCCATGTCCTAATTTTTTCCATGAACTTAAAATTGGTCAAATTGCTATTTAAGACCTCCTCATTAATATTCCAAAACAATTTCATACTAAAAACTTCTAGAATGCAAGTTTTGCAACTTATTCGATTTAGTCCCTACTTTCAATTTAAGCACTTTAGGCATAGAATTTCATCACGAAATTTTCACACAATATGCAATCATATCATAAACCTCAAAATAATTATAAAATAATTATTTCTATCTAGGATTTGTGGTCACAAAACCACTATTCCGATTAAGCCCTAATTCAGGATATTACAACTCTCCCCCCCTTTTAAAGGTTTTCGTCCTCGAAAATCTTACCGGTAAACAGGTGTGGGTATTGATTTCTCATAGTTTCTCCGGATTCCTATGTAGCTTCTTCTACTCCATGCCTTTGCCACAACACCTTCACAAGTGCAACATTTTTATTCCTTAGTTGTTTGACCTCTCGAGCTAAAATCTTAATCGGTTCTTCTTCGTAGGTCATATCTGGTTGTAGTTCAATTTCTGTCAGTGAAACTACATGTGAAGGATTCGAACGATACCGACGTAACATAGATACGTGGAACACATCATGAATCTTCTCTAATTCAGGTGGTAATGCTAGCCGATATGATACCGGTCCAACTTTTGCAATTACTTCATACGGCCCAACAAAACGCGGACTTAATTTGCCCTTCCGTCCAAATCTAAGGACTTTCTTCCACGGAGTCACCTTTAAAAATACTTTATCACCAACTTGAAATTCAATGTCCTTTCGCTTTAGGTCTGCATAAGATTTCTGTCTATCTGAAACAGCTTTCAAACAATCTCGAATTATCTTCACTTTTTCTTCAGTTTCTTTTATTAGATCAACTCCATAAATCTGATTTTCCTTGAGTTCAGTCCAATACAATGGCGTTCGACACTTACGACCATATAATGCTTCATAAGGTGCCATTTTCAAGCTCGTCTGATAACTATTATTGTAAGCAAATTCCACCAACGGTAAGTATCTTTCCCAACTTCCTTGAAATTCCAATACACAACATCTAAGCATATCTTCAAGAATCTGAATTATTCTTTCTGATTGTCCATCAGTTTGTGGATGAAAAGCAGTACTGAAATTTAACTTCGTACCTAACGCGTCTTGCAACTTTTGCCAAAACCGCGAGGTAAACCTTGGATCTCTATCTGAAATAATCGATAATGGTATTCTGTGTAATCTAACAATTTCTGTAACACCCCGAACCCGAGACCGTCACCGGAGTCGAACACGAGGTGTTAACAGACTTTTAAAAAATTTTCCAGACACTGCCAATCTGCGTAATAGTCGCTTTAAAAAATCATATCTTGAGTTTCACAACTCGAAAATCAGTTTCGTGATTTTTCCCTGAAACTAGACTCATATGCCCATCTACATATTTTTTTCTAGAATTTTTGGTCGGGCCAATTAGTACAGTTTATTAGTCAAAGTCTCCCATGTTACAGGGATCAACTACCCTGACCTTTGCGCATTACGACTTGGATATCTCCTTGTACAGGGCTCCAATACTGATACCGTTTATTTCTATAGAAACTATACTCAGAGAGGAATCTATCCATATATGGTATGACTCCTAATTATCTCTGGTTAATTTATAATGAATTTCCAAAGTCGGAACAGGAAATCCAGAAACCGTTCTGGCCCTGTCTCACGAGAACCTGAATATCTCTTAACATACTGTCCGTATGATTGTTTCGTTACTTTCCTATGAAAGTAGATTCATCAAGGTTTGTTTAAATAATTTATTCACTATTTAATTCCCTTCCTACTATTTTTAGTGATTTTCCAAATCTACATCACTGCTGCTGTCAGCATCTGCCTTTAAGGTAGACTTTACCTATTTCATGGTTTCCATGATTCAACTAGCCCTTTTTGCATAAATAGCACAATTTATGATAGTGATTAACCATTCCCATGACCAATCCTTGTCAAGCATATCCACACCAAATGATTATAACATTATACTCAAACACATATAAGCCATTTTCGCATGGCTATCCAAAATTATACAAGTCCAAAGGGTCCACGACCCACAACAAACGGGTAGTCCTATACATGCCATTTCGAAGTTCAACCAAAATTGTACCAAAAGGGGGCTTTGATAGTGTGGGCGACTTTGACTTCAAGATCCCGAGTCCGATAGCTGGAGAACCAAATCTATAAAACAGAGGAGCAATGAAACGGAGTAAGCAATTTATGCTTAGTAAGTTTTGAGCAAGGAATTCCAGCACAACAAAAGTATAGCATTCATATAGCTAAACGGATAATTTCATATGCACAAATTTACGATATCGTACTTGCTTCACATTATCAACCCTTATGTACATACACAAAAGATCAACTCAGCCAAAGGCCGGTAGCTCGTTTATCAACTGAGCGAATACTTATTTGTAAGGGCTCAACTAAATTCAAGCACATACGAAACATACCTCAATGTTGGGATGTTTCGAGAGTATTAACTGGAATTTTACAGCAAGTTCATTCATTCCCAAATCACGTACCTTCGGAATTTAACCGGATATAGCTCCTCATTCAAATGCCTTCCGGACATAGCCCGGTTATAGTAATTCGCACAAATGCCTTCGGGACTTAACCCGGATTTAGTAACTCGCACAAATGCCTTCGGGACTTAACCCGGATTTAGTAACTCGCACAAATGCCTTCGGATCTTAGTCCGGATATTGTCACTTAGCACAAGCCTTCGGGACTTAGCCCGGGCAGCATTCAAATAACCATGCACATTTAACAATAAATCATGGCCCATTCGTATTTCATTTTCGTTAGCAAAACTCAAACACAAGACATTTATCATTCTTGCAAATTCGGCTCAATAGCCACACAAAGAGCATGATTTTAATTTGCTCAAAACATGATCTAATCACATCATAATTTAAGCTCTTTTACTCAAGAACTTACCTCGGGTGTTGTCGAACGATTCCGATAGCTATTCGACCACTTTTTCCTTCCCTTTATCGGATTTAGTTCCCCTTTGCTCTTGAGCTTAATTAAACAAATAAATTGATTTAATCATTTGAGCATCGAAAAGTGGAACACAAGGCACTTAGCCCATATTTATACATTAGACATTAAAGTCACATATGTACGGAATCATGAATCAAACTCAACATTTTAGCTAATTTTTCCCCTTGGCCGAATATGCATGTCTATTTTGGGGCCGATTTCAACACTTAATACATTCTACAAGTATGGTCACTTGCATTGACTAAACACCCTTTTGTTTCAAGTTCAAAACTTGGCTAATACACACATATACACACTAGTAAAGCATCCTCTCCCTTTCCATCAATTTAACACATGCATTGCTCATTAACATGCAAAAGTTATATTCGGCCTTAGCACACAACTTGCTAGCCGATTCTTCTCCATTTAGCAACCAATGCACATATGTGCTCACTCAAAAATGCTAAAAAGGAGGTTCAAGAATCATCAAGCCACCATCACATGCATCATTAACAAGCTTCATATTTAGCATGCAATGGCATTAACACAAACTCCACCTAGGCCGAATCTTAACTCATCCTCATGCCTCATCACCACAACATCAAACATCAACCAAGAATGATGCATCCATGGCCGAGTGTCATTTCCATCACATAGCAAGATTTAGACCATGGGCTAGGTAGAACTCAAGCTAACAACTAAAACAGCATGCATCTCATGGAACATCATCAAACATACCTTAGCCTAGCTACATGCATGGCCGAACCTCTTCAACCTTTCTTCTTCCTTCCTCCTTAAAATTTTTGGCCAAGGATGAACCAAAGGATGAGCATTTTTTTTCTTTGTTTTTTCTTTCTAGTTTCGGCTAAATGAAGATGAGAAAGGATGAACAAAAATTTTCTCCTTTCTTTTCTTTAGCTCACGGCAATGGGGGGGGGAAACAACTACACACATTTTTTTTTTTGTATTCATCATACTCCTTTTCATTATTTTATGCCCATGCCCCTTATTTTATTTTTTTCCTACATACCTCACTAGGCCAACATGTTCCCAACATGTTTCCACCCATAGCATGGCCAACCACTAGCTCAAATTTTGGGTAATTTGACATGCAAACCCATCATTTTCACAACATGCATTAATAGACCATTTTAAATTAGCCTATCATATTTTCACCATGTCTCATATCAATCCCTATTTAATAATTTCTCATGCAATTGGCAAAATTGGAGAATGAAACTTCCACATACTCATGTACACACATAATAAGCATAGAATATGGAAATCAATTATTTTTATGACTCGGTTTTGTGGTCCCGAAACCACTTCCCAACTAGGGTCAATTTTGGGCTGTCACAATTTCTCTAATATACAGTTCAGCCAACTTGTTAAGAGAATAATCCGTACGTACCGGGATAAAATGAGCCGACTTAGTTAATCTGTCAACTATTACCCAGATGGCATCTTTCTTTCCCGGAGTCAATGGCAATCCTGAAACAAAATCCATAGTAATCCGATCCCATTTCCATTCAGGAACCATAATAGGCTGGAGTAATCCTGAAGGTACTTGGTGTTCAGCTTTCACCTGTTGACAAATTAAGCATTTGGACACAAACTCTGATATATCTCTTTTCATTCCATTCCACCAATACATTTTCTTCAAGTCATTATACATTTTCGTACTACTCGGATGAATCGAGAAATAACCACTATGTGCTTCCTGTAGGATCTTTTGAATCAATTCCTCATTCTTCGGTACACAAATCCGATCTTTAAACATTAAGCACCCATCAGAACCAATTCTGAAATCTGATCCCGTATCAGCTTCACACTGTTTTCTTTTGGCTAGCAAATCTTGATCATTTTTCTGAGTTTCAGAAATCTCTTGTAAAAACATCGGTCTTGCTCTTAACTCTGCTAGAATCGAACCATCATCTGACATTTTCAACTGAGTGTTCATAACTCTCAAAGCAAACAACAACTTTCTACTTAAAGCATCGGCAACCACATTCGCTTTTCCCAGATGATAATCAATAACAAGCTCATAATCTTTCAATAACTCCAACCATCTTCGCTGTCTCAAATTCAAGTCTTTTTGTGACATCAAGTATTTAAGACTTTTGTGATCGGTATATACTCGGCACTTTTCACCATACAAATAATGTCGCCAAATCTTCAAAGCAAACACCACTGCAGCCAATTCCAAATCGTGAGTAAGATAATTCCTCTCATGAGGTTTTAACTGCCTCGAAGCATAAGCCACCACTTTTCCTTCTTGCATGAGTACACACCCCTAACCATTTAGAGAAGCATCACTATACACCACAAATTCTTTACCTAATTCGGGTTGTACCAACACTGGTGCTTCAGTTAATAACTTTTTCAATTCTTCAAAACTCTGTTGACATTCTTCCGTCCGTTCAAATTTAACATCCTTTCGGAGTAGTCTAGTCATAGGAGCAGCAATTATAGAAAATCCATTTACAAACCGCCGATAATACCTAGCTAGCCCCAAGAAACTTCTAACTTCAGTTACGTTTTTCGGTGGTTTCCAATCAACAATGGCTGAAATTTTACTAGGATCAACCCGTATACCATCACCTGAAACAATATGACCCAAAAATCCAACTTCCCGGAGCCAAGATTCACTTTTACTAAACTTAGCATACAGCTGCTTATCTCTCAAAGTTTGCAAAACTATCCTCAAATGCTCAGCATGCTCTGTCTCATCTTTTGAATAAATTAAATATCATCTATAAACACCACAACAAATCTGTCCAAGTATGGCCGAAATATGCGATTCATTAAATCCATAAACACAACAGGAGCATTTGTCAACCCAAATGGCATAACTAAAAATTCATAATGACCGTACCTTGTTCTAAAAGCAGTTTTATGCACAGCCGACTCTTTTACCCGCAGTTGGTAATACCCAGATCTCAAGTCAATCTTTGAAAACCATGTCGTTCCTTTTAGCTGATCAAACAAATCATCAATTCTTGGCAACGGATACTTGTTTTTGATTGTCACCTTGTTTAACTGCCGATAATCAACACACAACCTCATAGAACCATCCTTCTTTTTCACAAATAACACGAGAGCACCCCAAGGTGAAAAACTCGGTCTCACAAAACCTTTATCAGTCAACTCTTGCAGCTGCGACTTTAATTCCTTCAACTCTGCTGGTGCCATTCTATACGGAGCAATCGAAATTGGAGCTGTTCCCGGTATCAAATCAATACCAAATTTTACTTCCCTGACTGGAGGCAAACCCAACAATTCTTCTGGAAATACGTCCGCAAATTCACACACAACCGGTACTGATTCAACTTTCTTTTCAACTTCTTTTGTATTAATTACATACGCCAAATAAGCTTCATAACCCTTTCTCAGATATCTTTGAGCCGACATTGAAGAAATCACACTAGGCAATGCCTCTGATTTATCTGATTCAACCCGCAGAGTTTCACCATTTTCACACTTTAATTCTACAACCTTTTCTTTGCAATTTATTTTAGCATCATGCAATGTCAACCAATCCATACCCAAAATAACATCAAACTCATCAAACGGCAACAACATCAAGTCGGCCGGAAAGTAATGATCCCGAATCATTAAAGGACATTTCTTACATAATTTATCAACAGCCACACATTTGCCTAACGGATTCGACACTCTAATCATAAATTCTGTGTTCTCAACAGGTATATTCATACTAGACACCAATTTCATGCACACATATGAATGAGTAGAACCGAGATCAATCAAAGCAATAACATTAACATTATAGAGAGAAAATGTACCGGTAATCACATCAAGTGAGGAAGCATCTTTACGCGCTTTAATAGCATAAGTTCTAACCGGAGCTCTTCCTTCAGATCTAACTGCTGCATCTCTGGCTACATTCTTACTGCTTGTTTCACTTCTAACTTTTCTCGGATACCTTCCCCTCGAGTCTGCACCACTAGCTTTTACATTCTGAAATTTTTCTTTCTCAGCTCTCTCTGGGCAGTCTCTAATAAAATGATCCGAAGAACCACATCGAAAACATTCATTTGCTCTGCACGGACCAAAATGATTTCTACCACACCGCTGGCACCCTGGTTTAACAAATCTCGTATTTCCCACACTATCCGCAGAAGTAGTCTGAGATTTAGGACCCACATTTCGCTTCTTAAAATTTCCATATGATTGCCCAGCTGAAACTTGGGAACGAGGATTCATATTTCTTGACTTTCCGGTTTGCTGTGATGGTGCATTACTCATTGGTCTTTTCTTCCAATTTCGTGTTTCAGATTCTACCTTTTTCTTTTTCTTCAGTAATTCTTCAGCCTTGCAAGCTCGATCGACAAGTACCACCATTTCTTTTAGTTCAAGGATCCCAACAAATACCTTAATGTCTTCGTTAAGCCCGTCTTCAAATCGTCGGCACATCTTGGTTTCTATAGGAACATATTCCCTGGCATACTTACTCAATCGTACAAACTCTGTTTCATATTCTGAGACTGTCATATTACCTTGCTTCAGCTCAAGAAACTCTTTACATTTCTGATCAATAAATCTTTCACTAATATATTTCTTTCGAAACTCTTATTGAAAGAATTCCCAGGTTACCCTCTCTTTCGGTACCACCGAAATCAAAGTCTTCCACCAATTATAGGTTGAATCTCTCAACAAAGATGTAGCACATTTCAAACATTCTTTAGGTGTACAAGATAATTCATCAAATACCCGGATAGAATTTTCAAGCCAGAACTATGCTTTCTCTGCATCATCATCAATATTTGCTCTAAATTCTTCAGCCCCTTGTTTACGAATTCTGTCAACGGGGGTTCTGTGAAATTTTATCATATCCATAGCTTGAGGCATCGGGGGTACAGGTTGAGGAATTGGGGGAGGTCGTACATTTGGGTTCGTACGAACGAACTCAGAGTACCATGCACTCATCATTTGGAGAAAGGCTTCCCGATCCCTTTCTCCTCCTCTCTGACCAACAGTAGGAGGTGGGTTTTCAGTCGGCGCTGCCCCTTCAGCCGGAGCTGGCGCATTACTCTCTACTTCATCTGCCACAGCTGGATCGGGATCTATTTACTATATAAAAATCATTTAAAAAGGTCAGAAGTCGTCACACTATCACAACACGTAGTCCGAGAACCGACTAAACCTGCTCTGATACCACTAAATGTAACTCCCCCACGCCCGAGACCATCGCCGGAGTCGAGTATGAGGTGTTACTAAGCTTAATTTAACATATTTAGAACTTTGGATTATTTATTTCTACATTCACAGCTTTTAAGCTACTTGCATCACAGTCACATGAAAAATCATATCTCGAGTTACGAAACTCGAAATCAAGATCCGTAAATTTTCCCTAAATATAGACTCATATACCTATCTACTAATTTTTTTCTATAATTTTTGGTTGGGCCAATTAGTACAGTTTATTAGTTAAAGTTACCCCTGTTTCAGGACTTGACTGGTCTGACCTCTGTTTACTACGAACCACATTTCTCTCTGTAAAAAATTCATATGACTATGAGGTTTGTTTCTAATAAAACTAGACTTAATAAGGATTCTGAGAATATAAAATACACTACCTAATTATATATTTACAATTTATGGTGAATTTCGAAATTTGGAACAGGGGATTCAGAAACTGCTATGACCCTGTTTCACTAAAATTCAAATATCTTGTAACATATAATTTCTTTACCTGTTTCATTTGTTTCATGTGAAACTAGACATAATAAGCTTCAATTTTATATGTATTCCATCACCAGGTTCAATTTCTATGATTTTTAGTACATTTTTAAACTCGCGTCAGTGTTGCTGCAGTATTCTGTTTATGGCAAATTTCATCCCTTTTATGAGTTTTTATGCACTAAGTATCTTAATAATTTTCCTTAACATCAAATATAATCTAAACTAAATATTTTCATAATTTATCATTATCAAGCATTTCCTCAACCATTCCATCACCATACCATAAGATCATTTACACAAAAAAAGTATATTGCTATACATGCCATACTTAAATTTACAAGCCATTACCAAAAGTCTTCCGGATAGTGTGACTGAGCCTTCGACCTATCCCGACTCCTGTGCTGGCTTGTCCAAAACTACAATGAGTAAGAAGGAGGGAGTAAGCATAAATGCTTAGTAAGTTCATATGCAAATAATAAGTAACATAACAAACAGTTATACCAATTAACATTAGCATACATCACTAAAACACATATCACATTTCTGATAATTTTCATCATCTTATTACCTTATAGTGGTTGTATCAATACTCAACCCGAGGGTTAAATACATACCTGTCCAAAATATCCATTTCACATCACTCACCAATACTTCTCTTTACATCTCGAATATTCCTCCATTGAGTAGAACTTTACCCGTTGAACACATCGGAATATAATTCGGATACATGGATAATTTGCATATAAGTGCCACATATTCAATCAAGCAATCATGTAACCCACCCATAAGCGAACTCGGACTCAACTCAACGAGCTCGGGCGTTCGCATCCATAAGTGAACTCGGACTCAACTCAGCGAGTTCGGATGCCTAGTTACATCTCACGAACTCGGACTCAACTCAACGAGTTTGGACATTCGCATCCATAAGTGAACTCGGACTCAACTTAACGAGTTCGGATGCTCAACCATCCTAGTGACATGTCACTTGTATCCTAATCTATTCCTAAGGTTCAAACGGGCTTTTTCCTCGAACACTTATCCTTGCCGTCTTCCGTAGAATGCCGAAATCAATACTCGGTAACAATTATATTTAACAAGTAGTTCACATAATTTACATATTATTTGAAATTAACCACAAAGCATACATTTCATAATAAAATTTAGCATAACATATAATTAACATCAATAACTTAAAAATTACCATTATGATACATTATTTACACATGAACTTACCTTGGTACCAAAATACAAAGATTTTGCAATTTAGTCCACAATCTTTTCTTTTCCTCTATTGAGGTCGATTCCACGTCTTTCTTGATCTAAAATAACACATTTAGCTTATTTAGTACTCACATTATCAAATTAATCCTTAACTCAAATTTTGGCAAAATTACAATTTTACCCCTAAACTTTTGCATATTTACATTTTTGCTCCTAGGCTCGGGATTAAATTTTATTCCTTATTCTTATGTTTTACAACATGCTGATCACTTTTCTCTTCTATGGCAACATCAAATTCTCACTCTAACATGTACTTGTGACTATTAGGTATTTTTACCGATTAAGCCTTTTTCTCGTTTTTGCTTAAAATCGAGTAGTACAAGTTGTCTAACATAATTTAAAACTTCATATTCTATCATAAAACATCAAAATACACAAATTTCACCTATGCGTATTTTTCCAAATATAAACCCTAGGTTAAATTATTGCTAACATAAGCTTTATCGAGTTACCGGGATCTCAAAAAAATAAAAATCATTAAAAACGAGGCTTGGAATCACTTACTATGGAGCTTGGAAGCTTGAAACAAACCCTAGCTATGGAGAACCCTTGAAATTTCCGCCTAATGAAGAAGATGGACAAAAATTGGCTTTTAATTTTGTTTTTAATTCATTTTAATAACTAAATGACCAAAATACCCTTACTACTAAACTTTCCAAAAATTCCTTCCATGTCCTAATTTTGTCCATGAACTTAAAATTGGTCAAATTGCTATTTAAGACCTCCTCATTAATATTCCAAAACAATTTCATACTAAAAACTTCTAGAATGCAAGTTTTGCAACTTATTCGATTTAGTCCCTACTTTCAATTTAAGCACTTTAGGCATAGAATTTCATCACGAAATTTTCACACAATCATGCAATCATATCATAAACCTCAAAATAATTATAAAATAATTATTTCTATCTCGGATTTGTGGTCACAAAACCACTATTCCAAATAAGCCCTAATTCAGGATATTACAGTCGGATAGAGATCCGAGATTCACCTCACGATTTTGGAAGAAATTGCAAGAAGCTTTGGGCACCAAGTTGCATTTTAGCACTGCTTTTCACCCCCAAACCGATGGTCAATCCGAGCGGATAATTCAAATACTCGAGGATATGTTGAGATGTTGCATCCTCGAGTTTAGTGGTTCATGGGAGCGGTATTTACCTTTGATTGAATTCGCTTGCAACAATAGTTTTCAATCAAGTATTAAGATGGCACATTACGAGGCTTTGTACGGGCAAAAATGCCGTACGCCATTGTTTTGGACCGAGCTCGGTGAAAGTAAAATTTTCGGAGTTGATTTGGTTAAAGATGCTGAACAGAAAGTAAAAATAATTCGTGAAAGTCTGAAGGCAGCATCAGATCGTCAGAAGTCGTATGCGGACTTAAAACGAAGAAATATTGAGTACCAGGTGGGAGACAAAGTGTTTCTTAAGGTTTCACCTTGGAAAAAGATACTCAGATTTGGCCGTAAGGGCAAACTGAGTCCGAGGTTCATCGGGCCATATGAGATATCCGAACGAGTCGGTCCAGTTGCGTATCGTTTGATTTTGCCCCTTGAACTTGAAAAGATTCACGACGTCTTTCATGTTTCGATGCTTCGACGTTATAGATCTGATCCATCGCACATAATTAATCCATCAGAGGTTGAAATTCAACCCGATATGAGTTATGAAGAAGAACCGATTCGTATCCTGGCTCGTGAAGTGAAAGAGTTACGAAACAGAAGGGTTCCGTTAGTAAAAGTGTTATGGCTCAAGCACGGAATCGAAGAAGCTACTTGGGAAACTGAGAACTCTATGAAAGAATGATACCCAAACCTATTTACCGGTAAGATTTTCGGGGACGAAAATTTCTTAAGTGGGGGAGAGTTGTGACAGCCCTAATGTGACCCTAGTCGGGAAGTGGTTTCGGGACCACTAAACCGAGTCATAAAAATAATTAACCGTCATTGTTGATGCTCATTATATGTACATATGCATGTGTGAAAATTTCATGTTTGAATTTTGTTAATTGTAAGTGAATTTTATCAAATAGGAGTTATGTGAGAAAATTTAGAAATGTGCTAGGCAAATGTGAAGTGGCCTATTAATGCATATTGTGAAAATGATGGGTTTGCATGTCAATTTACCCAAATTAAAGCATAGTGGCCGGCCATGCTATGAGTGGAAACATGTCACAAACATGTTATGTTAGTGATGTATGTTAGGAACACTAAAATAAGGAGTATGGGTAATAAAGAAATGGAAAAAGGAAAGAATGTGTGTGATTGTTTCTCCTCCTTCCCATTGCCGTGAATGTAAGAAAGAAAAAAAAAGTGTTCATCTTTTTCATTTCTCTTGGCCGAATGTTCTAAGGAAGAAAGAAAACAAGTTATGTTCTTTGGTTCTTCTTGGCCGAATTGAGAGGAGGAAGGAAGGAGTGAAGCAATCGGTCATCCTAGGTCGATATTAAGGTAAGGAAGTTGATACTAGTTCTTGAAATCCTAGTTGATTTTGAGTGAGATATCAAGTTATTGTTGGTAACCCATGTTGAAATTGTGATTTTGGAATAAGTAAGGTTTTCGGCTATGGAGATTAATAAGGGTGATGGTTGTGTTTCATGCTAAATCTAGATGAACAATGGTAGTTGCTTACATCTTGATGATTATGAGTTCCTTTCTTGGTTCTACCTTAGATCCATGAAGTATATTTTTATTTGGTGTTGTTGGAAGTATCGGCCATGGTATATCCATAAGTGTGATTTATGCTTATTGCATGGTAGGTAAGATTTATGTTTTGGATATATGTTTATATTTGGTTTTAATCAAATTTGTGATTCGGCTCTTGCACATATATATTTATATGATTGCACATGATGTATTGGTATGACCTATATATTATCTCAAGGTATATATTTACACATGATGGTGCTTCGGTTATGGAGTAAATGATGGATGCGTATTGAGTTATAATATGTAATGCATTAGTTAGTAAAATGTATGCCATTTATGTGTGGTATTAAGTATATAATCGGCCTCAACATAGACATGCATACTCGGCCATAGGAAGAAGATTGGTGTTGCATGTATTCGGTTAGAGGCAAGCATATTGCTGCTTTTGTCTTGGCTTAGAAAATTCGGCCAAGGGGGAATATTAGCTAAAATGTTGAGTTTGATTCATGATTCCATATATATATGTGACTCTAATTCCTAAAGTATATATGGGCTAAGTACCTTGAGGTTTTCTTTTGATGTTCGAATGAATTGTATTAAATTGCTTGATGTGATTAAAAATGCATATGACCATTGTGTAGTTGAGCTAGAAGGTGGCTATATGACCAATCGAACTCCTTGTCATATTCGGCCATAAGCTAGCATAATGAGACTTTAATAAGTTAAATTTGTTTGAATTAGCTCAAGAGCTTAGAGGCCCACAGTTGGATAAGGGAAAGGAAAAAGTTGTCAAATAGCCATCGAAATTGTTCGACGACATCCGAGGTAAGTTTTGAGTAATAGAACTTAGATTATGATTTGATTAGATCATGTTTTAAGCAAATCAAAATCATGCTCTTTGTATGTGGCTATTGAGCCGAAATTGCAAGTGTGATAAGTGTCTTGTGTTTGAGCTATGGTAATGAAAATGAAATACGGATGTGTCATGATTTATTGATATATGTGCTTGGTTATTCGAATGATATCCGGGCTAAGTCCCGAAGGCTTTTGTGCTAAGTGACTATATCCGGACTAAGATCAGAAGGCATTTGTGCGAGTTACTAATTCCGGGCTAAGCCCGAAGGCATTGGTGCGAGTTACTAAATCCGGGTTAAGTTTCGAAGGCATTTGTGCGAGTTACTATAACCGGGCTATGTCCCGAAGGCATTTGAGCGAGTAGCTATATCCGGTTAAATTCCGAAGGTATGTGATTCGGGAATGAGCGATCTTGCTGTAAAAATTTCAGTTAATACGCTTGTAAAATCCCAACAATGATGTATGTTTCGTATGTGCATTGGAATAGTTGATTCCCTTCGAATAATATTCGCTTAGTCAAGTAATGAGCTTCCGGTATTTGGCTAAGATGATCCCTTATGTATGAATATAGGGGTTGGAATGTGAAGTAGGAATGATTTGAGAATATGTATATATGGGATTATCCCTTTAGTTATATGAATGCTATACTTCAGTTGTGCTTAAATTCTTTGCTCAAGACTTACTAAGCATTTAATGCTTACTCCGTTTCTTTAATCCTCTGTTTTATAGATTTTGGTTCGTCAGCTATCGGACTCGGGAATTTTGAAGTCGAAGTCACCCACACTATCAAAGCCCCTTTTTGGTACACTTTTGGTTGAACTTTGAAATGGCATGTATAGGACTACCCTTTTTGTTGTGGGTCATGGACCCTTTGGATTTGTATAATTTTGGATAGCCATGCGAAAATGGCTTATATATGTTTTGAGCATAATGTTATAATCATTTGGTATGGAAATGTTGGTAACGGTTAGCCATGGGAATGGTCATTCAGGATCACTTTTGGTATATGTATGACAAACTCTAGCTGATCCATGGAGGATCATGAAATAGGTAAAGTTTACCTTAAAAATAGATGCTAGCAGCAGCAGTGATGTGGATGTGAAAAATCACTAAAAATAGTAGGAATGGAATTAAATAGTGAATAAATTATGTAAACGAACCTTGATGAATCTATTTTCATAGGAAAGTAATGAAATGATCATATGAACAGTATGTTAAGAGATATTTAAGTTTTCGTGAGACAGGGCCAGAATGGTTTCTGGCTTCCCTGTTCCAACTTTGGAAATTCATTATAAATTACCCAGAGATAATTAGAAGTCATTCTATATATGCATAGATTCATTTTTGAGTCTAGTTTCTATAGAAAGAAACGGCATCAGTATTGAAGCCCTGTACAGGGAGATATCCAAGTCGTAATGTGAAAAGGTCAGGGTAGTCGAACCCTGAAACAGGGGAGACTTTAACTAATAAACTGTACTAATTGGCTTGACCAAAAATTCTAGAAAAAAATTTGTAGATGGAAAAATGAGTTTAGTTTCAGGAAAAATTTACGGAAGTGGCTTTCGAGTTTTGGAGCTCGAGATATGATTTTTAAGGTGACAGTGACGCAGTTAGCCAGCTCGTCTGGAAATTTAAAATGGACTGTGCAAATAAGTGATTTAAGTCTGCAAACCCATCGTGTCCGACTCCGGCGACGGTCTCGGGTACGGGGTGTTACAGTTGCTAAAAAGGGTTGTCCTAAAATCAAAGGTACGTCACTATCCTCTTCCGTGTCTAGAACAACAAAATCAATTGGGAATATAAATTTATCGATTTTGACAAGTACATCTTCAATGATACCCCTAGGAAATCTAATGGTTTTATCGGCCAACTGAATGCTCATCCTAGTTTATTTGAGTTTCCTAAGACCTAGTTGTTTAAACATTTTATAGGGCATGACATTAATACTAGCCCTAAATCATCCAATGCATTATTAACATCTAAGCTACCAAATAAACAAGGAATCGTAAAACTCCCTGGATCTTTCAATTTTTTGGCTAGCTTATTCTGTAGAATGGCTGAGCAAGCTGCATTCAACTCCACATGCGACGCCTCATCCAACTTCCGTTTATTTGCTAAAAGCTCCTTTAAAAATTTAACTGCGTTTGGCATCTACGAAAGAGCTTCAATAAACGGTAAGTTAATATGTAATTTCTTTAATAATTTAAGGAATTTACCAAGTTGTTCGTCTGTGTGGTCTTTCCTTGTCGCATTGGGGTATGGCACCCGTGGTTTGTACTTTTTACTTAGCGATTTTTGCTCACTGTGGACTACCTCACCTTTACCTTTACTTACCACAATTCCTTGCCTCGGTTCTGGTTCAGGTTCAACTAACTCTTCCTCATCTTGAATGGTAATCACATTGAGTTGTTCCATTAGGTTAGATTCAGTGTTACTCGGCAGGCTACCTTGTGGTCATTCAGAAATTAGTTTAGCGAGCTGTCCTATCTGAGTTTCGAGCCCTTGGATCGATGCTTGTTGATTCTTAAGTGTTGTTTCGGTATTCTAAAAGCGAGTTTCTGGCACTGAGATAAACTTTGTTAGCATCTCCTCAAGGTTCGACTTCTTTTCCTGTTGGTAAGGAGGTTATTGAAAACCTGGAGGATGTTGTGGCCTTTGATTCCCTTGACCACCCCACGAGAAATTGGGATGGTTCATCCAACCTGCATTATATGTGTTACTATATGGGTTATTTTGAGGTCAATGATTATTACCCATATAATTTAATTGCTCGTTTTCCATGTTGTGGCTATAAGGTGGGTATTCTGAATTGCTCGTTCCTCCTCCACTTGCATTGCATTGTATTACTAGGTGTAATTGTGAAGAACCAAGTAAACCATCAATTTTTCTATTCAAAAGTTCTACCAGATTAGTCAGCATGGTGACCGAATCGATGTCAAAAGCACCGGCTACTTTCGTTGGCTTTGTCCTCATGACTTGCCACTGATAATTATTCAGTGACATCCCTTTTATAAATTCATAAGCCTCCTCAGGTGTCTTATTATTGACAGTCCCACCAGCAGCTGCATCAATCATCTGTCTAGTCGAAGGATTCGAGCCATTGTGAAAAGTTTGAACCTGTAGCCAGAGTGGTAACCCATGGTGAAGGCATCTTCTCAAAAGATCCTTATATATCTCTCATGCATCATAGAGTGTTTCTAGATCCATCTACGCAAAAGAAGAGATATTATTCCTCAACTTAGCCATTTTAGCTGGCGAAAAATATTTAAGTAAAAATTCTTCAGTCATTTGTTCCTAAGTAGTGATTGACTCTCGTGGTAACAAGTTCAACCACTGTTTAGCTTTATTCCTCAATGAAAAGGCAAATAACCAAAGGCGAATGGCATCATCAGAAACGCCATTGATTTTAAAAGTGTCACAAAATTCCAAAAAATTTGCCAAATAAGTGTTTGGGTCCTCGTCCTGCAAACCATCAAACTGAACAAACTGTTGTATCATTTGAATCGTGTTAGGTTTCAGTTCAAAATTATTTGCAGCAACAGCAGGCCTAACTATACTTGACTTAGTTTCTGTTAAAGTAGGTTTAGCATAATCATACATAGTGCGTGGAGTAGGATTCTAATTTACTGGATTAGCAGCAATTGCAAGAGGTAGCGGATTTTCCTAATTTTTAGCCATCTCCTCGGTTGTGGTGGAAATATCGTCCTCTTGCTCTTCCTCTGTGTATCTTAGGCTTCGCCTTATTTCTCTTCGATTTCTGTGAGCTATGTGATCGGTCTCACTATAAAAAAGTAATGGTCCCGATGGGTTTCTTCTAGTAATAAACTATAAAAACCTGCCAGAAGGAAAAAGAAAATTTAGTAACAAAAATTAAAATAAAAAAATTTAAATTGGAATAGAATAAATGGCTAAAGTAATAGAAATTAAGTGTTACTAATATCTTAGTTCCCTGGCAACGGTGCCAAAAACTTGATCTGATGTGAATCATGATAAGTTTTATAATTTATGAATGTTCGTTCTTGAAATCTAACTATTATCATGACAAAGGAAAGTGCACTTATCGAACAGTAGTATAGCTTATGACAAGATCGGGATGTCGAACCCAAAGGAACTAAAAGTACTAGTATTAACTTTCTTTTTATTATCTAGCCTAAATATAAAGGGGTTTGTTTTATCTAAACTAATTACTAAACTAAGAATGCACAGAAAGTAAATTGGGGAAATAAATTTTGGGAAAACTGAATGATTTGGACAATACCTAAGGGAAAAATCCACCTAAACTTCACTTGTTATTGACTCTGAATCAGACGATTTATTCACTTGACTTGATCCGTAGAAATCCCTAAGTTATATTATTATCTCTTTCGAGACTAACAACATCAAACCCTAGGTTGATTAATTGAAATCTCTTTCTAATTAAAAACCCTAGTGTTGCATTAACTCAATTTATGGATTCCCTTATTAGGTTTCACCGTAATCCAGCAAAATTATGTCACCGTATCTGTAGGCGTGCAATCAACTCCGCTTAATTATGTTAGATCTACTCTTAGACAGGGACTTTTGCTCCTCTGAATAAGCACATCAATTCTTGAATCAATATCCTGGAATATTAAAGCAAGAATTAATAACTCATAATTAAGAACAAGTCAAATATTTATCATATAATTCAGATAATAATAACAAGATCCGTCTTAGGTTTTATTTCCTTTAGGTATTTAGGGGGTTTAGTTCATATTTATGAAAGAAAACATCTCAAAAGAATAATGATAACAAAACATAAAGAAAACCCAAGAACTCTTACAGGGAATTGAAGGGAGATCTTCAGTCTTGAAGGTGAATCCGGCTTCTGAGATGGATCAATCGGCTTTATTCGAGTAATTCCTTGCCTCCTACTCCGTGTGTCCCTTCTAGGTACCTCGTGGGGTGTATATATAGGCTTTAGAATGCTTCCTACCCTCAAGAGTGGCCTTTTCCGAATAGGGCTAGACTTGGGCTCGACAGGGACATGCCCGTGTGAGGTGGCTTCAAACCGTGTTCGAGTCTGTTGAATGGACACGGGTGTGTAAACTACCCGTGTGAGGAAGTCCAGGCCGTGTTGATTTCCCATGTTGACCCATTTTCTCCGTTTTTGGCCCGTTTCTCGCTCTTTTTACTCTCATATGCTCTTCTAAGTATAAAACATGAAATTAAAGGATTAGGAGCATCGAATTCACCAATTCTAAGGATAATTCATCCAAAATTATGCTAAGCATGAGATAAAAATATGTATAAATTATGGTTTATCACTTTTCCCTTTCTTGCACACCTTTCTTCGTTCATGGTTCGATATTCTGGTGTCCTAGGCGTAGAGGAACAACACCAATCCATCCCGAACTTAGTGGTTAAACTCTACTGCGATGACGATATTGTAAGGATTATGAGGCCCTAATTTTTAATTGGAGAGGACACCAAAGGCCACCGCCCTTCCATCCCATGGATAGATAGAGAGGGAGGGCAGAGTTTTTGGTTTTTCATGTTGTCAAAGAGTTGAATAATGGATTTTTTGTGTTGTCATATTTTACACGTTATTTTTATGTTTTAAAATTTCATTTTATAAATTAATTTAATCTATAAGGTAAGTTTTTTTAAATTTATAAATATATTACAATTACTTTTTAAAATAAAAGAAACAATAATTTAGCCATGTTTATTTGAATTATTATAAAAGATGAAAATCATTAAAGTATGTTCTAATTTTATCAAAAAAATCTAATTTAATTGTGCATATTAAATTTAAATTAATTTTTAAATTTCATAATAATGTGAGTGATGCAATAATAATTAAAAAACATGATAAATAGTTCAATATTGCAATATAAAATATGTAATTAAACTTGGGAAATAAAAAAGATGAGAAAACAATGAAGGGTTAATGTTGCAATATTCCTATCCCTTTTGTTGGGTGACTTTGGCCATTTGTTGGCCGGCACCACACACCCCCAAAAAATTTTAGTCAGATAAAGGGTGCTAGCCATCAGTGTGCCAACACCCCAAAAAATATTTCTTTTAAAAATACACGGGTGCCGGCCATCTAGTGACCAAAACCCCAAAAATTATTTCTTTAATAGAAAAAGTAGTGGTGCCAATCATCTAGTTCCTATAATCCAATTTTATTGTTCATTTTAAGTGATTTGGATGAATATTTTTAAACCAGGGTCATTTTTATAAATATTGATTTTTTTAGGTCAGATGGGTAAAATAGCCAGTAATTTCTTAAAGAAAATCCAATTAACTTTTGCAGTATCCTTAAATAAGATCCAACTATTCAATACTCATTTTAATTTTCAATTTTCAGTACTCAATTATATTTTTTAATTCTTTTTTTGAATTTTATTCTCTTCCATTTGATTTTATTTGTTATAATTTTTAAATGAAAAATTAGCTTATTCATTTGGATGACAAGCATATATCCAACGCTCAATTATGAATGATAAAAAAATTTATTAAATTATTTAATTTTAAATAGTTAATTATTATGCTGTTTAAATTACTAATTTTTTATTTTTATATACTTAACCCAAAAAATAGATTTTGGAGACATACATAAACAATTTAAGCGAATGTGCATCGGATATCATTTATGGACATTTGCGAGATACAGAGAAAATTTTTGTAAAACATAACTTTTGTGAACTTGAAGCATAATTAGGGCTTCAAGATTACACAAACAAAAAAAAATTTACAAAATTTTTCCTTGCATATCACAAGTGTCCATAAGTGACATCTGGTGCACCTTCATTTAAATTGTTTATATATGTCTTCAAAATTCGATCTTTGGGTTGAGTATATAAATGTAAAAAATTAATAATCTAAGCATCATAATAGTTAATTATTTAAAATTAAATAAATTTTCTTATCGTTTGTTCTTAAACACTAGAGATATGCTTGTCATGTAACAACCCCTTTTTAGTGAAATCAGAATAGTAGTTTCGGGACCACAAATCCGAGTTAAAAAGAAAATTTATTTTAATGTCATTGCATGGTCTACATTATGATAGGAAAGATATATGAAAATTTTGATAAGAAAATTTTACCTATATCATGTCTAATTAGGGAATGGACCAAAGTGCATAAAATGAAAAAGTTGAGTTCTAGTAGCTAAAATGATCAAATAGCTATGAAATTCAAAATAAGAGGTCCTTATATGGTAATTATACCATTAAAGAAAAGTTAGTAGATATTTTTGATGATTCATCCATGGAAAAATTAGAAAATGATAAGGACTAAATTGGAAATGAAAATAATTAAAAGATGATAAATATATCGAAGTATAGAAAATTTACCATGGATGAATATGTTGAAAATTTGAAATTTATGGTAGAAAATGAAAGGTTGTTGATAGATAAATAACTTTTGTAAAATGAATTTTGATGAAATTATGATTTAGGGACTAAATTGTAAAGATGTAAAAGCAATGAAAAATTTCTAAATTTGTGAAATACATGTGACGTAAATGTTATATGAAAATTTTGGTTAGGCCTGGAATAAGGATTAAATTGCATGAATTTCACTTTCTGAGCGTAGAGACGAAAATATCATTTATGAAAAGTATAGAGGCAAAATAGTAATTTTACCTAGGATGTAAATTGAATACAATTGAGTATGAAGTGGATTAAATTGATGATTAAGTTCATTTATATAGATCTAAAAAGACCAAATACGGAATTGGATCGAGGAAAACAAAAAGTAACGGATTAGTAGATTTCTGTATACGAACAAGTAACGAGGTAAGTTCGTGTAATTAAATCGTGTTTATTTAAATGCTTAAACTGAATGTTGTGTGTATGAATTGTGTAAATATTATTGATGTGAAATTGAATACATAATCGATAAAGTTGGATAAATGTTAAGTCCCGAATGAATAATGAAAATTGATGGATACAGTATTTTCGCGTATTGATTAAAGTCCTGCATATGTTGCGGACAGACTATAGCTCGGACGAGCAATCTTGTTATAAACCTTCTCGAGCATCTTGTTATATAGTTCCTGTGAGCATCCTGATCGGTAGTGATTTTTCATGTGTTGCGCACTACTGCAACTCTTTGTGAGCATCCTGTTACATGATTCAATTGATTGTGATTATTACGGACATAAATGCAGCTCTTTGTGAGCGTCCTGATATAGGCTCTTATGAGCTTCCTAACATGGCTCGCTTGAACTCCCTGTTAAGTTATTTGGAGCTCCCTGATCGTGGTCTCGTCTGGAAAAACCCGAAGTGTTCTTTGATCGGCCTGAATCATCTCGAAGTTTTTTCGATGATTGCTGAAAAGACTTTCCTGAAGATCTTTTACAAAATTCTCCAGCTTCGACATCAGCTTTTCTTTTCTCTTTACTAAGTTCTTCGGCTTTACAAGCTCGCTCGACAAGTACTACGAACTCTCGTATTTCAAGAATGCCAACAAACATTTTTATATCTTCATTCAACCCGTCTTCAAAATGTTTACACATAATAGCCTTAGACGATACACATTCCCGAGCATATCTACTAAGTCTGACAAACTTCCGTTCATAATCAGTAACCGACATAGAACCCTGTTTAAGCTCAAGAAATTCTTTTCGTTTCTGATTGATGAACCTCTGACTGATATACTTTTTTCGAAACTCAGTTTGGAAGAACTCCCATGTCACCCGCTCTCTGGGTACAACAGAAACCAATGTATTCCACCAATAATAGGCAGAATCACGTAGCAAAGATATAGCACATTGCAGCCATTCATCGGGTGTGCAAGATAGTTCATCAAGTACTCGAATAGTGTTGTCCAACCAAAATTCAGCTTGCTCGGCATCATCACTATATGTAGCTTTAAATTCAGTAGCTTTGTGCTTTCGAATTCTGTCAACCGGGGGTTTATTCAACCTCATCTGATCAATTACCGGAGGCATCATGGGTGCAGGGGGCGTATTATTCTGATGTGGGAGTTGTGGAGCAGCCGTATTAGTTCGAATGTATTGATTGAACCAATCATTCATCACACTATAAAAAGCCTGTCTAGCCTCATCATTTTGATTGCTTGCAATACGTTGAGAGTCCATCGGTGCTGTCTCATGCGCGGGAGCAGGCGCTACACTCTCAACATCATCAGCTACCGCTCGATTGGGATCGGGATCCATTACTATACGAAAACACATTTTTAACTGTCAGAAATCGTCACACTATCGTTTAACACTATATGGCATGTAAAGCTAGACTCATACACGCTACGTTAGTCCTAGAATCGACTAAACAGTAGCTCTGATACCAATAAAATGTAAAACTCTAACCCGTACCCGTCGCCGGAGCGTTAAAGAGTATTACCTTATACAAAAGAGTCATATCAAGATAATTAGGTATAGTGATTCATTCTTAAGTTCAATTCACATCAAACATTGAAAACATTAATCAAATCTCAACCACACATTCACATTAACCATTTGGAATACATATAGTAACTTATCAAGCCATTTTCACATGGTTATACATATATACATCATTAAAAAGATAATTATTTAACAACAAAAAGTCAAGCCTATACATGCCATTATCGAAATTTAACTACTAGAGAACCAAAAGGCTTAGATAGTGTGGACGACTTAGACTTTGAGATTCTCGAGACCGTAGCTGACGAACAAGATCTATAAAATAGAGACTTAAGGCATCAAAGTAAGCATTACTATGCTTAGTAAGTTTTAAGCATTTCAAACAATCGAAACGTATCATATAAAACGAACATTAAATATCGAAAAACTTGTATTCTAATTACAATCACTCAGCCGAATATACACAAGTATACCACATATAAAGCCTATTGGCCGAATATAAATACACAAAGAAATTTTCAGCACATGCTTCACTTTACTTTATGGCTCATACAACTAATTTAATTCACATATTTTTATATAATGACAGGCATCGACCGAATAGGTCATTTCTCTTATTCATAGATATATTAATCATCCACACAATTTTATCGTTATTTGATACTAATGACTCACCTTGCAATCAATTCACATAGAAATACATAATACGTACCTGGTCATTACCATGTATCATACATACTCAATAATAGTTTGCTTTGAACATTTGAATTGGTAATCTCATTCGAATCACCGGCGTTAAGCCTGCTAGGTTTCAAAGCCCGAATCCAGTCACTAGCTCAAAGCCTGCGGAACTTTAAGCCCGGATATAGTACCAGCACTAAGCCTGCAGGATTTAACCCGGATATATATATGACCAGCACGAAGCCTACGGGATTTAACCCGGATATATAATATATCGAGTACTAAGCGTATTTACCCACATGATAACTCGACTCACATAACATATCACATTTGTACTTCAATTTCTTCATTCGAGTATAAGCACACAAAGAAAACACACTTTCAATATAACTTTCGGTTCAACACTTTTACGCATGAACACATAACCATTTCACTATCTCAGCTTAACTCCTAATATCCATTCGGTTACATGCCATATACTCAAGTTATTTATTAAACAACCTTATTCAAGTAGAGACAATAGGTCGCAGTTCATTTATCATACTTATCTCATTACATCAATTATCTAACAACTATAATTACTCAAAACTTACCTTGGATATTTTTGAACAGTGGCGGATAGGCTATTCGATTGCTTTCTCCTTTCCCTTATCTGATCTAGTTCCCCTTTGCTCTTGAGCTTGATTTAAACAATTGAATTTATTTAATTTCTTATCAAATAGGCAATTTAATATAATATATGTATATTTTAAGGTTAAGGTACATATGGCTTAATAAATAACTATCAACCACCATATGCATATATATATTCCCTAGTCATGCACAACCAAACACCTTACTAGGCATTAACAACTTTATAATTATATGCATATCTACAAAAGACCAATTATGTATTTAATAAATTCTACAAGTATGGTTATTTATAGTGACTAAATACCATTTAATCTCAAGTTATACTTATAAGTACATCCATATAAATACATTCACACTTAAACATCATCTTGGCCGAATAATCAAATACACTAATTGTCTATTTTTCAATCAACTTACCAGCCACTTTGTTTTACCCATGCCAAATGCACACACACACACACACACACACACACACATTTATATATATACATAATTGCATTTTTATTTACTTGGCCGAATACTCACCTGACTATTTGAGTATATTAATATTCAACTTCTCAAAAACCACAATTTTATTATAATCATGCTTGTATATACTTTTACACATAAGCTAAGAAATCACTACGTAGTATTGCATATATATATATATACATACATGAATAGCCAACAAGACCAATTTTACCGAAACATACATTGCATTTAATTATGAGTTATTTTCTCATACTACACTTATATAACTACAAGCCGAATATACATATACTTACATCAGTTAAACATCAAACACCCAATTTCTTTAACAAAGCACATTTTCGAAAATGACAAGGCAATATAACAACCTTTAATCCAACTTATAATTTATGCATAACACATTCCAAGCATTTACTCTATTCCATCATTTAAAATACAAACATTACTCAAAAATATCCCTAGTTCAAATTCGGCAATTACACCAATACACAAGATGATTTTTTTTTTGTTCATTCATCTAAACTAGTTACAAGCACCTTAAACTATCTCAAACATCATTCATTTGTAATTATTCATTAAACTTGAAGACAACCATGTATCCCTTTCATTTTCTACCATGGTCGAGAACTCAAATCCTCCCCAAAACCAAAATTTTAACATGGGTTAAATAAAGAACTTGGTAACTAACTTAAAATTAACTACAATTTTAAGAATTAATATGAATTTTTACCTTGATTCAAGCCTAAGGTGACCGAATGGAGTTTTCTCCCCTTTCCTCTCTCTTTCGTTTCGGCCAAGAACAAAGATAAAGCTTTGTTTTCATCACCCATTTTTCCTTTATTTTTATTCATTAATAATATAAAATATAAAGCCATTTTAAGTGATAATTAATATATATATATTTTTATATAAAGCATCATCATGGCCGGCTACTAATAACAAAAAGGGATAATTGACATGCAAGTCCCTACTTTTATAACATGCATTAATAGACCATTACACATTAAACTATCACATTTCAAAAATGTCTCATATAAGTCCTATTTAATAAATTTCACATACATATGACAAAAATCAAAGCATAAAACTTTCACACATGCATTTACACGTAGAATAAGTATATAATATAACGGTTAATTATTTTTGTGACTCAGTTTTGTGGTCCCGAAACCACTTTCCGACTATGGTCAAATTAGGGCTGTCACACAACTTCCACAATTTTTGGTGAATTTTCAAATTAGGACTACTGCTGCTGTCCAAACTGTTTTAGTATAATATAATGATACCATCACAAGATTTTCATGAAATTACTCTCATAAGTATCACTCATTCATTTTCATTCTTATCACAAGTCCATGGGTTTCGAGCATTTACTTGTGCTATTATTTAGCACAACACTCGTCCAAACGTGACAATTCATATGTATCATAACAGTATCATAAAACATAAATGAGTTTATCATGGCAAGAGCTTTTTTATTTCATTTCTCATATTAATCTCATTGAATTTCTCGGAATCTCGATGGATATCCGATTCACTGTCAATTCATACAAGTGATCATTTCAAGTATGCACTCTTGCGAACTTCGCTCTTACAACGAGATTACCAGTCCAGGCTAAATCCCCTGTAGTATAAAATCATATGGTAATGTCGGGATTACCAGTCCAGGCTAAATCACTCGCAACGACAATTACCCTTATGAGTTCGGATCTGAATTACCAGTCCAGGCTAAATTCAGATCCTAATCAGATTACCTGTCCGGGCTAAATCCATTTTAGTACACATTTTTTTCATGAGGCTAGATCACTTTACAAGTTCATGTCTGTCAATTCGTATTTTCCCTTTCTAAAAAGCTCACTCCTGGGAACGTCCTTTCTTATAGCGGGATTACCAGTCCAGGCTAAATCACCTACAACAACATATACTCTGATGTGAACGGATCTGAATTACCAGTCCAGGCTAAATTCAGAACCTAATTCGGATTACCCGACTGGGCTAAATCCGTTTACACATATTTTTCGGGAGGGCTATATAGGGATTGGATCACCCGTCCAGGCTAGATCCTTTTTACCATCAATTCCTTTTCAAGAATCCATCGAATATCCTATTTCATTCAACCGAGATTTTTCTTCCTCTTATTATCAATCATGTCAATATTTCATAAATTTTCATATATTGAGCATTCAAATCATATTCTTATTAAGATCTTACATTTATTATATAATCATCATTTAAGATATTAACGTACCTCACACATTGTATTTACTTGCAAATGGGCTTACCTTCCTTTTCACTCTTTCACAAGTTATCCAACTTAATAAAATATCATGTTATATCAAATTCTCAATATATTCAGCTATTATAAAGCAAGCCATCAATGATTGAACCATCCAACATTTCATGTGCTACTAGTTATATATCATTATTCTTACAAATTTTATATACCATTCTTTCACCACTTTTAAATATATTAAATCATGCCATTTGTGTAATAATAATATATAATTTTCAATTTAAACATAGCATTGCAATATTATTGACACACGAACTTACCTCGGCACCAAAATAGCAAAAAGGAACCTAACCGTCGATTTTTCATTTTTTCACCCGATATAGGTCCAATCCTCATTTTCCTTAATCTATAATATCACATTTAGTATAATTATTAGTCACATCATTTAATGTGATCCAAAAATCATATTTTGAAAAAATTATGTTTTTGCCCCTAAACATTGTCGAAATTACACTTTTGCCCCTAGGCTCGTAAAGTGATTTTTTATTTAATTTTCTCACTCTATAGGTCTATCCGAACCGTTTTCATAACTATAGAAAGCTACAATTCTCATCAAAACACCCTTTTATACTATTTTTTACAACTTTTACAAAATGGTCCTTTTGGACGTTTTCATCGAAAATCGCTTAGTAAAAGTCATTTATTTAACACCCAAAACTCATTTTCTACCATTAGACATCAAAATGTATGCATGTCACACATGGGTCAATTTTTAAACATGAACCCTAGCTCAAATTAATGGTAGAAATAGATAGATCTTGTTACGGGGACTGCAAAAACGTAAAAATCATTAAAAACAGGGCTAGAACAGACTTACAATCGATCTTTGAAACTTGAAAAACCCTAGCCATGGTTCCTCCATGCAAGTTCTGGCCAAGAGGTTGAAGATGGACAAAATTTGGCTTTTAATTTTGTTTTTAATTCATTTTAATAACTAAATGACCAAAATGCCCTTAATGAAAAAGTTTGAAAACATGCCTAACCATGTCCATTTTTGTCCACCAACTTAACCAATGGTCTAATTACCATATAAGGACTTCCAATTTAAAAATTCATAACAATTGGACACCTCTAGCATGTTGAACTCAACTTTTACACTTTTTACAATTTATTCCTTTTGACTAAATTGAGTGCCCAAACGTCAAAATTTTCGAATGAAATTTTCATTAAATCATCTCGTGAAATTTTATACCATAAAAATATAATAAAAATAAACTTTCTTACATCAGATTTGTGGTCCCAAAACCACTGTTCCAACTAGGGCCAAAATCGAGATGTTACATAATGTAATTGCACTGAGTGTGGAGATTATTATAGCTTTGGCTAATCATTTGGCACTAAGTGTGTGAGTTTTTTGAACATTAAAGCATGATCGAATGGCTTAGTGCATCGAGTATTGAAGTGATAAATACGATAGATAAGAACATGATGATCAGGTATGTACAAAACCTATGTGGTTGATGATATTAATTATGAAGTAGATCAAATGAGTTGGATTGAATAGCATTATGAATGCTAATTATAAGCTTAAATATGTGTTATGAAAGTAAGATATAATCTTGAGTAAGAATGAGTAATGTGATAAGCTTTATTAATTGTGATTAATTGATTGAATCATAATTGATTGATGAGTTAAATGTGTTATGTCATGAACTTGCTAAGCTTTAAAGCTTACTGTGTGAAATTTTCTCTATTTTACAATGTTATAAAGCTAGCTCGGATCTGGGGATTGTTAGCGACATCAATCACACTATTGAACATCTATTTTGGTACCATTCTGAAAGTTGTATATATGGTATATGGCATGTATAGGCCAGTGTCATTTTGGATGTTTTGTGTTGTGAATATTAGCCATGAGTTTTGGCTTGTAGATGTTGATATGTATAGCCTCTTAAGTTAGCTTAAAGGGTGTGTTTGTTAAGTAAGTTATATGATATATATATTGCTTATGTGATGGTTTAATTGTGAAATGTTGAAATGGTAAATTTTGTGGTATGAAATAGGTGATAAGATGATTAGATTATACTTTTGGAACTTATGTGAGTCTTAATGATTTTGGTATATTTAGGTTGTGGAATTAAGCAGTGAATTGGATGGTATTTGGATGTTATAGAATATGTATGAAATGGTTGATTTGGTTGCCTATAAATGATGCAACAATGTAACACCCCTCGCCCGTATCCAACGCCGGGACAGGGTTCGAGGTGCTACTGGACTTAACTCAAGCATACGCATATAAAATCGGGTCATAAATTTCTTTTTACTTAAAATTTCTCGTTCACATGCATACTGTCCCTTAAATGGGCTTATGAGGCCCAAACCAACATTTCGGGTGGTTTGGGACTAAACCGAGAATTCAAGAAAAACTTGGAAAATTTCATGCTTTAAGGCTCCACACGCTAGTGTGGGTATAGGGCACACGCACGTGTGGAATTAATTTATAATTCACACCTACAGGGATTTTCACACGGCCAGACACATACCCTTGTCATTGGCCTGTGTCCCTCACACTCCCACGACACGCCCGTGTCTTATCCCGTGTGCAAAAACCTGGGTATTCTATTTTTAACGTCAACATCTCCAAAATGTCACTCGGTCAAGGCACACGCCCTTGTGCCTATCCGTGTGGAAAAATACAAGGCTATTTTCCAAGCCATTTTGTCACCCTCACAACATACGCACACATACTTATACAATAGCATACAACAAGGCATACATGGGCACTTAAACATCCATAAACATGTTATGATCATGTCAATTTCTCATGCAATAGATATCATAGATTTTACTCACATCTTTACCACATTCATGCCATAATCATTATAAACTCATCACATAAGACCATAGCACATGCATGCATAAATGAATAGGTTTAAAATCTCAATAGCTAACGTAAGCCAATACATTTGGCTAAAACAAATGTCACAAACTCAAATGTCTAAACTCCTGTACATGCCATAGACTCAAAGTACTTGAAATCACTTACACTAGTAGCAATAGCTTGACAGTGTGATAATATCTCCGACGAACTCCAACCCGAGCTGACTTGGCAACACTAGAGAACATGGGAAAGGAAGGGGAGTAAGCTTTACGCTTGGTAAGTTCATATGAAAACAATAAGCAGCTCATTAACATGCTTTTATCAAGGTTCTCAACATATTCTCAAGTTCAAGATAAGCTATCTACTTGTACAATAGTCAATAAAATATTTATATCTGGAGATACGAAACTCCAAATTAAGTTCCGTTAATTTTTCTTAAAACTAGACTCATGTACCTTTCTACCATAAAATTTCCAAAATTTTTGGTTTAGCCAATTAGTACAGTTTATTCCTCAAAGTTACCCCTGATTCACTATCTGACCCTTCTGCACTAAAGTTTAATTATCTCATAGCACAGGATTCAAAGAATGTTCTCGTCTATTTCTTTATTAAGGATTATAAAGATATAAATTATAACTCATAACTATTTTTTTACAATTTATAATGATTTTCTCAAATCAGAACAGAGGATTTCAAAATCATTCTGACTCTATCTCACACAAGTTCAAATATCTCATTATAGGAAATTCTTTTGCTTACACGATTTTTTTATAAGAAACTACACTCAATAAGATTTAATCCCATATTTTATTCAGCATCCTACTTATTTTCACTATTTTTAGTGTATTTTCAAATTTATACCACTGAAGTAGTCCAAAACTGCCCAGACTAATTTACTCATTCACAATTATTGCTCACCAAATTAATGCAACATCATATCATCTATCATGGTAAGAACAAATAGCTATGCATCATAAGCATGGACCCATAATCTCAATGTCATCAAGTATCAAAGGCTTATTCCAAATCATGCCATTTTCATAGTATTCACCAATTACTATATACATCATGAACATAGACCCATAACCATAAGGTCATTTCAAAATTATTCTCATAAACATGAATTACTTATTTGCATCCTTACCAAAGGTGCATCCTAGACCGAATCATTTCTCACGATTTTTGTGTACATACCTGTACTACTTCATGACATAATCATTCCTTATCACAGCTTTGTTATAATCTTTAAATTTCTCGTTGAACCACTTGGAATACTAAAGGATACTCCAGGAAATTTGTACTCATAGTAAGATGCCAATGCCATATCCCAGATATGGTCTTACACGGGTTGACACATATCAATGACAAAACCATGTCCTGGACATGGTCTTACATGGGATCACACATATCGATGCCAATGCTGTAACACCCCGAACCCGAGACTGTCACCGGAGTCGAACACAAGGTGTTAACAAACTTTAAAAATTTTCCAGACACTGCCAATCTGCGTAATAGTCGCTTTAAAAATCATATCTTGAGTTCAGAAACTCGGAATCCAGTTCCGTAAATTTTCCCAGAAACTAGACTCATATGCCCATCTACATATTTCCTTCTAGAATTTTTGGTTGGGCCAATTAGTACAGTTTATTAGTCAAAGTCTCCCATGTTACAGGGATCGACTACCCTGACCTTTGCGCATTACGACTTGGATATCTCCCGGTACAGGGCTTCAATACTGATGTCGTTTGTTTCTATAGAAACTAGACTCAGAGAGGAATCTATACATATATGGCTTGACTCCTAATTGTCTCTGGTTAATTTATAATGAATTTCCAAAGTCCGAACAGGAAATCCAGAAACCGTTCTGGCCCTGTCTCACAAGAACCTGAATATCTCTTAACATACTGTCCGTATGATTGTTTCGTTACTTTCCTATGAAAATAGATTCATCAAGGTTCGTTTACATAATTTATTCACTATTTAATTCCATTCCTACTATTTTTAGTGAATTTCCAAATCTACATCACTGCTGCTGTCAGCATCTGCCTTTAAGGTAGACTTTACCTATTTCATAGTTTCCATGATTCAACTAGCCCTTTTTGCATAAGTAGCACAATTTATGATAGTGATTAACCATTCCCATGGCCAATCCTTGTCAAGCCTATCCACACCTCTCAATAACCATATCCATACCAAATGATTATAACATTACACTCAAACATATATAAGCCATTTTCGCATGGCTATCCAAAATTATACAAGTCCAAAGGGTCCATGACCCACAACAAACGGGTAGTCCTATACATGCCATTTCGAAGTTCAACCAAAATTGTACCAAAAAGGGGGGGCTTTGATAGTGTGGGCGACTTCGACTTCAAAATCCTGAGTCCGATAGCTGGAGAACCAAAATCTATAAAATAGAGGATCAAAGAAACGGAGTAAGCAATTTATGCTTAGTAAGTTTTGAGCAAGGAATTCCAGCACAGCAAAAGTATAGCATTCATATAGCTAAACGAATAATTTCATATGCACAAATTTTCGATATCATACTTGCTTCACATTACCAACCCTTATGTACATACACAAAAGATCAACTTAGCCAAAGGCCGGTAGCTCGTTTATCAACTGAGCGAATACTTATTTGTAAGGGCTCAACTAAATTCAAGCACA